>NW_026067910.1:5509541-5530032 GCF_014885135.2 Alexandromys fortis | reverse complement strand
TTTTTTTTTCTTATTCTCAATAAAAAAAAAAGTTTAAAAATCATAGTGTGTAGGTGTGTGTGTGTGCGTGCATCCATGTGAGCATGTAATATGTTTGCTGCAAGACTGGAACTAGTGCCATGGTGCATGGGTGGAGCTCAGAAGACAAATTTATGGAGTCATTTCTGGCTTTCCAACTTTATGGAGGTTATGATGATTTAATTTGAGTTTCAGACTCACATTGGAAGTCCCTTTACACACTTTGCCATGCCTCCAACCAACATACACAAGGATTTTTTTTTTTAATTTGTGTATTTGCTTTTTGACGATTTGCCTTCTTTGTTAGTGCATAAACTGTATAAAAAGGTAAGTCCTTGTTTACTCTTGTTTTGGAGCGTGTCACAGAGAAGTAATTCACTTATTTTTGTCAATCAATATGTCAATAAGAACCTGAATCTGGTGAATTTTAACTCATTTTCCTTGATTTATACAGCATGTTAAGGTACTGTTTACTTGTGAACATTACAAACATATTCTATAGATTCATCTTCAAGATGATCCAAGATTATTTTTTCAAAAAGGGTGAACTTGTTCCATTGGTTAAATTATAGTGTGGCTATAATTGTCCACATTTTATAGTAGTTACATGCCTCACTGCTGTTTCCTGGCCTTTAGTAGTGACTATAGCCTCCCTGAGTATATAGCTATAGGAAATGAAGTCACCGTTCAAAATCTTACTGTTATCTAGTGTTATTCCTATACATCTTCAACATGTACTTGGTCTAGTGTCCATCAACAGATGGAGGAGTAAAGAATTTATGTTATATGATGTACAGAGTATATAAAATAGATGATTATTCAGAAATAAAAATAAAATGAAATTCTGTCATCTGCAGTAAAATGTATGAAGTTCAGAACATCAGGTTAAGTTAATAAGCCAGACAATGAGGCAAATTTTTTGTGTTCTCTTACATGTTGATACTAAAACGTCCACCTTAAAGTAGAATTGTGTTTAATAGCAATTGGGGAGGGTACTGGGGGAAGAAAGAATGACAATGCAAGAAGCATGGCAAGATAAGATCAATGCACACCCTATTCATGGGCAGGAATATAACATCAATCACCACTAATGGATGTAACTAACATGTAATAATAAAGTTTTTAATTATAAATCCATTGGCACTACGAAGTTTTGGGGTTGCATTTGACACAGGTGGTTGCATAAGAAGGGATCACAAAAGATGAGTTTACATGGAGAATAGAGTACGGGGGAGTCCAGTGAATGAGGCACAGGCTGGACATTAGGAATCATCTCCAACAAAAAGCCCAAAGAAGAAATAAAGTATGAATATAACTGGAAGAATGTATTTTCAACCAAGAGAAGAATGGTGTAAAAGAAATCATTTAAAAAATACAACTACCTCATCTTACCTTCTTCATATCTTCATAGCTCAGAAACATAATATTGAAGTCATGTCTGTGTTCATACCAGCCTCTTATGTGGTCAAACCAACTGCTTCCTTCTACTGGGAAGAAAAGTAACAAGTGAGAATGCCAAGCTGTGTGTCCATGTAGTGGACAACAAACTCTGTGCCTCCTTTTCTGGTTTGGAATTTTTAGAAATAAAACGGAGGGCCTGAAATGGACATCCATATCCTTATTTAAAATGCTTAGTGGTTTGTGGGAACAATTACCTGACATTCATAGAAACCGGTCTATATAAAGTTTCTACAGGAGTATGAAAGAAATAATAGAGAAATAAAGGGTCTAAGGCTGCAGGCGGCTTTAGGACACACTGGTTTTTTTCCTACTTCTCCACAGAGGTCACATGTCTCTGTTTTTCCTCTTATTTCTGTCTGCAATGGTACAGAATCTGAATATCATCTTACAAGAAAGCTAATGCTTTTGTATCCTATAAAGAATTGTCACTTATATTGGTTTAATAAAATGCTGATTGGCCAATATCTAGGCAGGAAGTATAGGCCGGGTGACCAGACTAGGAGAATTCTAGGAAGAGGAACGTCAGAGACAGTCATCATATAGAGAAAGCAAGATGAAAATTCTGCACTCAGAAAAGGTAACCAATCACGTAGTTAAACATATAGAAAAATTATGGGTTAATTTAATTTGTAAGAGTTAGTTAATAATGAGCCTGAGCTAATAGGCCAAACAATTTATGTAATTAGTATAAGTCTCTTTGTTTCTTTGGGGGGGGGGCGCTGAATGACTATGTGCCCATGTGGGACAGAAAATTCTGCCTATAGTGATGAGCCTCTTGCCTTAATTAATCTACCTATGTAGTAGAATGAACAATTCCACAGCTGCAGTATAAAGCCATATATGGGCTCATGCAAAACATACAACAACCCTAAGCATTTGTTCTCACAGAATGGATTATATTACTTTGCCACTAGTTGGAAGGAATTGATAGCATATCTGTAAACCAAAATAGTTCCTACATGGCAGCTTCATAATCCTGACAATCCTCAAGTGGTGCATAAAGATAGAAAACACAGTTGTTAATGCATAGAGTTGACATACAATTGTCACTAGACAAGTTCTTTGCTTTTTTTTGTTTGTCTGCTATTGTTTTTCTTGTTCTGATATTATTTTTGTTTTCTTTTCAAAAAGAAATGCCCTGCTCCATTCTTTAAATTATGTTCTATAGGTCTAAGTATTTGACTTACTGGCAAATGAATTAATACTTACATCTTCCGTCTAGAAATGCTTGCATAAATGTTTCCACAGTATGTAAGACTTCACGTTTACTCAACCAATTTGAAAAATGAAAGTATGAGGTCATAACATCTTTAGGATTTCTGTAGATATAAAGAATCTGTAGATAGAATTATGAAATTATTTCTTTAATCAAACCTTGGTTATGCTTATAAGTTTTTAATACAATTTTATAGTATTCAATAGTGACAACAAGCATAATTATTTCTTCTAGTCTTTGAGCTATAGAATGTCAAATGGTTATTTATTTATATTTTGGATTTCAAAGAGTACTATAATAAACAACCTTTCTCTATGGCATTTCATGTTTAAGGATGTAGTTCAAAAAGAGGTCCAGACCATGACTGGTATACCCACTGAAACAGTCTACCTTATCTAATTGGAGCTTTGCAACTTCAGTCGGACCTGGAAGAAACAAGCATAGATCCAAACTAGACCCTCTGAATGTGGATGACTGTTGCATGACTGGGGCAGACTGGGGGAACACTGGCAGTGGCATCAGAATTTATCACTACTGCTTGTCCTGACTTTTGGGGAACCTATTTTCTTTGGATGGATGCCTTGCTCAGCCTAGATATAGTGGAGGACCTTGAAAAATCAATGTGCTTTACCCTCTCTGAGTAGTGGGTGGGGGAGGTGGAGTTCAGAGGTATGTGGAAGGAATGTGATGTGGGGAGGGGGTAGTAAATTGGATTTGTATGTATAATAAAAAACAATAGTTTGTTTTTATAAAAAAATTAATTTAATTAAAAAGAATGTAGTTCAATTCTCAAAAGCAATATTATTTGTAATGTTCATAAATATTGAACAATAATTTGCCTTCTGTGATCAAAATATATAAAATTTTTAATTAAAAATTTAAAAGTGAAATTCATTACTCATGAGGGTCAATTGATAGATATTATATGATAACAAAGGAGTTAAATATGAAAACAAAAGACTAATAATCATAATGAAATATCTAGTAATCTATTTATAATCTTCAAATAAAAATGAGCATTTCTTTCATATCATTCAGAAAAATATTGTAAACATGAGTTAAGAACATAAGTAGGATAAAAACTCACACATAGAAGCAATAATCTGTGTGTATCTGTCCACATTAGCACCTGAAGATCTAGGGCAGGAGGAGGAGCTCATGCTAGTTTTGGCTACATGAAATACTCTCATAAAGGAAATAAAGTAAGGGAGTGAGGAAAAGAATGAGAAAGAAAAACCAAAACCCAGAGAATTTATCTCTAGGACTAAAGCAAGGGAAAAAGTGTCAAAAATGAATCTATTTAAAAGAAAAATAGGACAGGTCCCACAGACCCCACCTGCACAAGATAAAAAAGGTGGATGTTTGATATCTTGGCTGGAAAGCCCTGCTCTCTAGGCCCTATACCCGCACTTCCACCAACCACTGAGACCCCAGCAATCAGACAGCAGCTCTCTCTCTTATGAACTATCTCCTGCTGCAGGACCCACTAGCTGGCCTACACATGAAGGCACAGCAACTCCTGGAGCTACAGGCCTGAACTGCACCTGGAGCTACAGAACCCGCTTGTACAAATTGGAGGAAAAGATGGGTTGACAGCAGTGTACGAATATGTTCAACAACATAAACAGCAACATGGCATTGTCAGAAATGAGTGTTTCTTTCTTTTTTTTTTTTTATTTTTTTTTTTTGGTTTTTCAAGACAGGGTTTCTCTGCGGCTTTGGAGCCTGTCCTGGAACTAGCTCTGTAGACCAGGCTGGTCTCGAAGTCACAGAGATCCACCTGCCTCTGCCCCCCCCCCCCGAGTGCTGGGATTAAAGGCATGCACCACCACCGCCCGGCCAGAAATGAGTGTTTCTACAACAACCAGGTCTGAATATCCCAACACACAGATGAAGCAGAAGAAAATGATCTTAAATATAACTTTCTGAAAATGATGGAGGCCCTTAAAGAGGAAATGGAAAGTTCCCTTAAATAAATGGAGGAAAAAGAAAAAAAAACTGGAAGAAATCAATAAATCCTTTAAGAAAGTCAAGAATACCAGGATAAAACAACCAGACAAGTGAAAGAAACAGTCCAAGACTTGGAAATTCAAACAGAGGCAAAAAACACAAGCTGAAGGAATTCTGGATGTGGAAAAACAGTATAAATGAACAGGAACTACAGATGCAAGCATAACCAATAGATGAAAGAGATGGAAGTGGGACTCTCAGGCGCTGAAGACACAATAAAGGAAATTGATTCATAGGTCAAAAAAATGTTAAATCCAACAAATTCTTAGTACACCCCCTCCAAATTCCCTTTGTCATATACTAATCAAAACACTAAACATACAGAATAAAGAAGTATACTAAGACCTGCAAAGGAAAAAGGACAAAGAACGTAAAATGGCTGAAATAACAGAATTACTCCAGACTTCTCAATGAAATTCTGAAAGCAATGAAGTCCTTGGAAGATGTTATGCAGACACTAAAAGATCATGGATGCCAGCCCAGGCTACTATACCCAGCAAAGTTCTCAATCACCATAGATAGAGAAAACAAGATATTCCATGACAAAACCAGATTTGAACAATACATAGCCACAAGTCCATCCCTACAGAATGTACTAGAAGAAAAACTCCAGTCAAAGGAAGCTAGTTGTACCCACAGGAAACACAGCCAACAGGTAACCTCATATCAGCAAGCCCCAAAGAAGGGAAGCACACAAACACTACCACCACCACCAAAATTAAACAGGAAAGCAATTATCAATCACTGGTCATTAATATCTCTTAATATCAATGGTCTCAATTCACTTATGAAAAGAGACTGGCTATCACAATGAATACAAAAACAGGACCCATCCATTGCTGTACAAAAGAATCACACCTCAACCACAAAGACAGTGATTCCCTCAGAGTAAGGGCTAGGAAAGGATTTTCCAAGCAAATGGGCCAAAGAAGCAAGTGTATATAACTATCCTAATGTCTAACAAAATAGATTTTAAACTAAAATTAATCAAAAGACATGGAGAAGGACATTTGGCTCATGTCAGGCTAGTGCAAGCTCAGGGACTGTTGACTGACAGGTGAGAAACCTGCATGGGACTGAACTAGTTTCTCTACATGTGAGTGACAGTTATATGGCTTTATCTGTTGGAGGGGTCCTGGAAGTAGCAATAGGGCCTATCCCAGGTACATAAACCTGCTTTTTGGAGTCTGTTCTCTATAGTGGGATACCTTACTTAGTCTTGATATCAAGGGTAGAGGTTGCTCCTTCCTCAAGTTAGTATTCCAGACCTTGTTGATTTCTGAAGGAAGGCCTTACTCCCTCTGAGAAGTGGATGGAGAATGAGGATGCGATAGGGGGAGGACAGGGAAAGAAGATAGAGGGGGAACTGGGGCTGGTATATAAGGGTGAAAAGTAATTTTTAATAAAAAGTATGAAAAATAGCAAGAAAAATCAATCAGTTTGATAACACTAAAATTAAGAATGTTGCTGATGAAAACCCACATGAGAAAAGCAATGAGGATGAGCTAAAATAGATTCATATCTAGAAGTTATAGAAAACAAACTGACCAGAAGAATGTAATTAAACATCGGGCTAATGATAAACTCTTTTCACATAGTCCAACATCATGATAGCCAATAAACATCCAACATTGGCACTCCCTTTATGAGGATGAGGATGCAAATTAACATACATTTGAGACACCTTTTCCTAGCTGCCATGTTGATAAACATCTAAAAGTCTGATATGTCAAGTTACTAGAGAAACATTAATAAGTCATCTATTGTGCATTTCTGCAAGAAAAGACAAATACACTTTCTTCAGAAATACTGCACCACCTTTGTAAGTGGAGTACTCTGGTCACTGTGGCTCTGCAGCTCTATTCATGGGTATGGGTTCTAAGGAAGCTGCTGAGAGAGTACCAGGAGACACACTCAAGAACGTTCATAGCAGCTGCATCACAGTGGCAAAATATTGGAATAGACTAATTATTCAGTACTTAGAGAAGGCATTTCATGGGTACAGTAAGTCACTGAACTCTATGACATACTTTGACTTTTTTGTTCTTGAAAACTTTTGGCACTAAATAATACGGGAGGTGGGTAGTAAAGATACGAGGTGATGGCCTTTTGGCAAAGTCCACATTATAAGGATTGTACTCAAAGGATGGTGCTCTGTTTCTGACTGGGATGTATTTAGTGTTGTTCCGGTGGCCCTCAAAATAAATCAGGTTGAGGATATTTTGTGTCCAGATGGTACCTGTAAAAACAAATAGCAATCTTATTTTCAATGCTGAAGCAGGTTTTAATAATGAAGAGCAACAGTAACGTATCTGTTTTAAAAATAATTTGGAGTTCTATTTTCCTTTAGCACCCCAGGGATGCTTGGACATGCCCCCTTTCTTTTTTTGCTTTGTCTGATTTGAACACTCAAGTCAGTAAGGCTGAACTCTACAACTCTTTATTTCTTTCTCACTTAAAAAGATGATAGTGATAATCCAGATGATTCTTGTAGTGTCTGTGCATTCTATGCTTCATGTTGAATCCTTTCACTAATATTTAACTAATATTGACATATAACTTTTGCAGATATTAAGAGGTAAAATGCAGTATTACTACATGTGGATATATACAGTGTGGTCATATAACACCAGGGGTAGTGGCATTTCTGTTTTGCTGACAGTTTTTTTTTTTCCTGTTTGGAGCCTTCTAGCTTATTTCTTAATTTTCATAAGATATATAGCAGATTACAGAATGCCACTTTATTTCTGTTTACGGGCAATGCTGACTTATTTTGGAAAGTACTTCGTTATTTGCTTATATTTTAGAACTGAAAAAAAACTAATAGAATTAATATTTCCATTTTCTACTCCTTATCTTGCTTTATACTCTCAATACTTCTTGCCATATTTCTAGTAATTGATCATAGCACACCTGTAGAAAGAGGAAACCAAAGATTTCAGTGTTAATGACATTTGGTCTCTGGACTATTAGATCATCATACAATGAATGTATTTGGGAAATACATGCAAAATTTCAATTCTATTTCTTTTAAGAATGGATGCCATGTGATCAAATACTGTCGTGCTTAGGTTTAGTCTTAATTATTAATGGATATCCCAGATAATTCATTGGTGGCAGTATAGATTTGATTAACCCTTAATAATTAATGGCTATTCCAGATAATTCACTGGCAGTGGTATAGATTGGATCAACCAGTCACTACTCCCAGTGAGGAGTGTTGGTGCAACATATGAAGCAGCACCTGAAATCTTGAAGGAACTGATCATGTCAAGACATCCCAGACTCCAGGGCTTCCGACAATGAATGTGTCGATATCCTGTGTGGCAAAATATAACCCTGTATCGCCCATTTCATTCTTTCTGAGGACCTCCAGAAGCACCCAGCATCTCTTCAGCAGCTGAGTTATTTAGTTATTATCTACAGTGAACCAGGGACTGCCTTACAGGGTCCTCCAAGTTTTGTAGCACATTAAACATCACAAAGACAGAAAGCAAAGTAGAATTTGATATCAACAACAATATTTTTGCAATGCATCCTTATTTACTGAAATGTTTAAATATGGATACAAAATCTTGTTATCCAAATCTTGTTATACAAAATCTGCTGCTGGCTTCATATTTGATTCCCACCCTACAGCATTTTTCCACAATAAATTACAGTATATATATGGCAAGTGTTCTTATCCATAGAGACTTGTGATTTATTTACTTTTTGACCATACATTGTTCTCAACTATAAGTTGCTGTGAGCTGTGATTACAGATACTGATGTCTGATGGAATTTAGGATATTCCTGGAGACAAATCATTGGATTCCTATGAGAGTTTATCTAGATTAGGTTCATCAAGTTGTGATGGAGGAAGGTCATTGGTTAAAAAACAAAGAAACTGCTTGTCCCTCATAGGTTAGAACATAGGTGGGTGGAGTAAACAGAACAGAATGCTGGGAGGAAGATGAAGTGAGGTAAGACGCCTCAGACAGATGCCATGCTCCCCTCTCTCGGGCAGACACGATGAAGCTCCAACCCAGGATGGACATAGGCTAGAATCTTCCCGGTAAGTGAACCTCGGTGCTACATGCATTAATAGAAATGGGCCAGGCAGTGTTTAATGAATACAGTTTGTGTGTTGTTATTTCAGGGTATAAGCTAGCCAGGCGGTCAGGAGCCGGGCTGTGTGAAGAGGCCCGCAGCTCCATCAACAAAGTTGGACTACAGATGGAAGTTGACAAGGAACCTTCACCTGCCATTGGGACTTCTCCAACATGATGATATATTCTGGTGCAGCAGTGAAAATAGCTACTAATATTATTAAAATGACATTGTGTTAAAAATAGAATAATTATGCACTTATTATCAAACCAATATACAGGGTGGTGATGGAGCCCAACTTTAATCCCAGCACTTGGGAGGCAGAGGCAGATATATCTCTGAGTTTGAGGCCAGCCTTGTGTACAACAGTAAGTTCCAGGACAGGATACTATGTGACAGAGAAACCCTGTCTTGAAAAAAACAAACAAACAAAAAAAAAAAACAAAATCTATAAGGCATATTTATGCCACTCACCAGATTTCGGGTATGTGACTATGAAGACATCATCATCTCTAATTTCCTGATTGTCGATGTTTTCTATTATATTCATTTTAACTAAAGACCTTTCAAAGTTAAAGCCTTTGAAGTTAAGTAAACGTTCATTTTTACTGCCCATATTTATTTACCTAGAAGAAAAATTTATAAAATTTTCTTAATTATCATAGTATTTTTCAATAGTAAGTAATGCTTTTGAGTGGTCAACATCTACGAAGCATGACAAAAATGTCCCTCTCATATTAATATTTTCTACAATAATCAATTACATATCCTAGATTATTTATATTTACAATAATATTATGTTACTACATTTTTATTATCACTGTATAATATATGAAGAAACAAACATAGAAGGAATGAGGAAGTTAGTAAGATTTTTCTCTAATTTCAGATGGGAAAGGTGATCTTAATTCTAAATATGCAGATGATAAAATTAGGGTACAGAGTATGCAACCAAGTTTTTCAAGGTTGTCCTGTTGATCAACTTACAAAAAAGGCAGCAAACAATTGGGGCAGAGTATGTGTTTGTAACTGAAGATTTATTTTGTATAATAAATTTTTATTCCTTATTTAGGGGCTGTATTATACAGGCCCATCTTTCTATACTGTATGGCAGCCATAATTCTGAGCAACCTTCAGAGCACAATTTGTACCTGTCACAAGGAAGGTGGTCACCTAGCCTTTTGAGAAAACCAGACCTTATCTTAACCAAAGGGTTAGGATATGCTAATGTCACTCTGAGACTTCTATGGTAATTTAAAAGGTTGCCTGGGAAGAGGTGGTAATTCAGTCTATGTGAGAGAGCAGCAATAGTTGCAGATGTGACCTAACTCATTCTCCCCTGCTACCCATAAAACAGAGTGCTAATGAACTTCCCCCTCAGTTTACCTTTTCATGTGAAAGTAGTTTGGATAATAAACACAACACGGGTGATCTTCAGGATTTGAGTGAACCCTGAGACTCTCTCCTGATATTGCCATGTAAACTGTTTATTTATTCCGATGTCTCCACTCTTGTTCAAGAAATAATTTATGTTTGGGCTGGACCATGACATAGTGGTATCCAATGTGGGGCTGATCGTTGAACCCTAAAAATCACTGAAGAAGTGACCAGACATATGGAGGAGAACATGAATATCCCATGAGGAAATTTCACCACAGGTAGTGAATGAGTAATGAGCACTCAGAAATGAAGAATAAAATATAAAGAAGCATAGAATAAAACAGGACAAAAAATAGGAATAAAAATTTGTAAATATATTGAACTATGGGTGAAGAAAGAAGCAATCAAATAGCTATACAGTTGATTGGAGCTATATTAAAGGATAGGAAGAGCAAGAGTACAGCAACATCAGATTCAAGAATTTGTAGAATTTATAGAGCAGCTATGCCCTTGGTTTTCTGAGTACAGGACCTTAGAAAGAAGTTGGGATAAAGATTCAACAATATTATTGTAATTGTGGACCAGAAAGCTTCCCTGTAGATACACTTTATTTCTGGATCCTAATACAGGAAAGGTTGGACTAAAATCCCGTACAGCAGGAGATACTTCCCTCTGAGTCAGTTAGAAGGGAGACAATACCCTCTGCACCACAGGAAGAGTTGCAAGATGCTGTTACAGAACTGAGTGTTTACAGTCAGTCAGAGCCTAATGAATTAGAGAACTATGAAGAGGAGTCTTCATCTCCCTCATTAATAAACAGCAATGCTGAGAGACAGGAAAAGGATAATGAGGATCAGAAGGAGCTAAAAGGCTTGATAAAGTTTGTAATCTTACTATAGCAGAGACTAGAAATTCTGCGGATCCAGGACTCTTGCCAGAAGAATAATTCTCTTCCTAGCATAATAACTGGTTTAGATTCACCTATGGTGAATCAAAGAGCTCTGAAGGTTATGCAAATTCCTTATAATAGCAATGAATCTCCTTTATAAGCTTGTATCAGAGATGCCGCTAACAGAGGGGAAGAGATGCAAGAAATTCAATTGTATTTCATAATAGAACAAAAAAATGCTTAAGGAAATATTCTTAGGATACACACCCCCCATTTAAGCTACTCGTCTTTAAGTTACTAAAAGAATTTAAAACTGACTGATCTCAGTATCCAATGGCCCCATTTACCGAGATGCTATTCGAAAATATAGCAATAGACACTCTGAAGCCACGGGATTGGAAGCAGATAGTCAAAGCTTGCCTGTCAGAAGGAAACTATTTATTGTTGAATGATGTGGAAGTGATTTCTTTCTAATCTGTTGCTTTCATTGGTTAAATAATAAAGAAACTGTGTAGGCCCATTTAATAGGCCAACCCTTAGGTGGGTGTAGTAAGCAGAACAGAATGCTGGGAGAAAGAAGCTGAGTCAGGGAGTCACCATGGTTCTCCCACTACAGACAGAGGCAGATTAAGATCTTTCCTGGTAGGTGGAGCTCGAGGTGCTACACTGATTATGAGAAATGGGTTAGGTCAATAAGTAAGAGCTAGCCAATAAGAGGCTGAAACTAATGGGCCAGGCAGTGTTTAAAAGAATACAGTTTCCGTGTAATTATTTTGGGTGTAAAGCTAGCCGGGTGGGGGGACACAGCCTGCCGCTCCTACTACAACAGTTGAAAACCAAATTTGCAGAGCAATGTCAGCCACAGCTGAGAGAAACAGAGCTCAGCAGATTCTTATTTCCTATTAAATGCTTGCAGATGAGAGACCTTATACAGGGGTAGATCAGCAGTTAGACTTTGATGTGGCAGCATATGTTCAAATGTGTACAGCAGCCAGGAAGGCCTGGAATAGACTTCCATCGTGAGAAGAACAGATTCAGAAGTTGTCTAGTGTGAGATAGGGACCAGATGAATTATTTCCAGAATAACACAGGCATCTATTAAGTTGTTTGGAGACACAGAAGCAGGCTTGTTAGTAATCAAACAACTAGCCTTTGAGAACACTAATGCTGTATGTAAGGCTACTCTAAGAACTTTTAGAAAGCAGGGTATCATAAGACATTATATCTGATTTTGCACAGATATTGGCGAATTGTATACACAGGGAATGGCTATAGCTGCTGTGTTGCAGAGAAAGACAATTAATGACATCCTTTCCCAGAAGAGAGATCTAGGCATGGGAAGAATACAAGCTACAAGACTTTCTGGAACCTGTTTTGGATGTGGTCTTATTGAGTATCAGGACAGACAATATCCCAATAGGAGAGTAAGCAGGAGAACAGAAAGAACTAGAATTATGCAGGATATGCAGGGGAGAAAAACATTGGACTAGTGAGTGCATATAAAAAAGAGACAATCTAGGAAATTCTCTTTCTGGAAATGGATGCAGGGGCCAGCCTTGGAACCTGAGACAAAATTATGGTGCAATCCAACAACCTGTTCATCCACAAGGAAATCCGTTCTTAACCTTTTCAGAGCAACCCCAGGAAGCACGGGACTTCACCTCTCTTCTTCCATATGCACGGTTCTGACACCTGAATTGGGGATGCAAGCTCTCCCTACTGTTGTTTATGGGCCCTTACCAAAGGGCACTGTAGGGATGTTACTAGGAAAAAGTTGCACCATTTATGTTATTGTTGCTCCTAGAGTCATTGATGCTTATTTTGAGGGAGAGATCAAGATGATGACTCACACACCAAGTGGAGTTTCTGTAGTAAAAAAACAGGTTAAGAGGCTTGCAATATTAATTTTACTTCCTCCTGTGCAAATCAAAAATCAGATACAGAAAGATAAGAGAGGAAAAGATGGATTTGTTTCATCTGACCACAATTGGCTACAAGCCCAAGGTCCTCAAAGACGACAACTCACTTACTTTACAAATGGAAAAAAAAAATTTCCGGTCTTCTATATCCTGGCACCGAAATTTTGGTTATAACTGCTAGCCAGTGGCCTTCTAAGTGGCCAAAGACAGAGACCATGACACATCGACAGGGAATTGGTCAGACTTGAAATCCTGATCAAAGTAGTAATGAGCTGCAATGGAAGGATGGAGACTGCCATGAAGGACCTTTCCAGCCATATATTTTTCCTCATTAACCAGTAAATTTATGGGGCCGAGATATTATGTCTGGAATGGGGGTATATTTACATTCCTCCAGCAAGCTGTTACAAATAAAATGTTTCAATAAGGATTATTACCTAATCAAGGTCTAGGCAAGGAAAATGAGGGAAGGATTGATCCTATCATACCAGACAGTAGACCTCCTAGGACAAGATTAGAGATTTTATTTTAGGAGAGTTCACCGAAAAACCTGCACTCAATGCAGATCTAGACCCGGATTTACAGAAATAGGTCAAGGCCTGTAACCTAGTCCAAATTAGGCCTAAGACAACAAACTCCAAGGGAGCAGAGCAAAGTCCAAGAGTGTTGAGCTATCTCCAGGATCATGGAGTAATCAATGGGGTAGCTAGAACTGTGGCACTAGCTCTACCATAAGGAACAACCATCTCAGTTTTAGATTTACTGACACCTAGAAGATTATTCAACAAAATCTCCAATAGCCCCAACCACACCTATTAAAGGAAAAGATGAGTAAAAAAGATAAGAATACATCCAACACCACAAAGAACAACACCAGTAAAACCTAAAGATCCTAAAACAGCAAGACATGAGCAACCAACTAAGGATGAAACAGAAGAAAATGACCTAAAAATAACTTCAGGCGAATGTTTCAAACTATGAAAGAGGAAATGAGAAATTCCCTCCATGAAATGGAGGAAAAGACAAACAATAAATGGAAGATATCAGCAAATCCCATAAAGAAAACTAAGAAAAAAATCAATCATGTACTGGCTTTGTGGGAGCCTAGGCAGTTTGGATGCTCACCTTACTAGACCTGGATGGAGGTGGGTGGTCCTTGGACTTCCCACAGGGCAGGGAACCCTGATTGCTCTTTGGGCTGACGAGGGAGGGGGACTTGAGTGAGTGAGGGGGAGGGAAATGAGAGGCGGTGGTGGGGGAGAGATAGAAATCTTTAATAAATGAATAAAAAAATGAAATTCACAGAAACTGTGAATAACTTGGTAAAATGTCTTAGATCCAAATCAATTATAGGCTACAGCATGGTGTCAATTATTAAAGCAGGAACAATCAAGTTAGAATTGTAGGATGCTGAAATTTCAGATTACAAAGAGAACACATCTGTTTGGCATAGAATAAAAGTCCCCAAAGGGAATAGATACTGAGCAATTAAAAAGGTGCTTATTAAAAAAAACCTGTGTGAAGTTTTCTAACATGAATTTCAGTCCTCCAGTCTCCCAAAGAGTCTCTCTACCTTATCTGTATTTAACAGTGAAGCCACATGCTCTAACCTTTACAGGTGTTTTGTGACCTACCTTAATACACTTGCTTGTTTGTAAAATTTGGCCTGTAGAAAAGCCAGAGAAATCCTTAGTAAATGTATATTGTTGATGAGGTCTTGGTCATATCAAGGACAAATGCTTCAGCCTCATAGAAATGGCAAAACCTTTCTTGGCGTAGCTCAGAGTGACATCTAAGCCTGTCCTGGGGTATGGGTGTGAATATTTGCAGTGAGTAGAGAACATAACACGTGGAGCTTTCCAGATGACCCTCTCCCACACCTCATATTTATGGTCTGAAGACTGATACCCTACAAAGACTTCTATGCCTACCAAGATTAGTCAAACCTGCCTCCTTGTTCAGGTTTGTATAAAAACACTTTCGCCTCCTCTGGCTGTATTCCAAAGTTTTGCCTCACTGTTCAAGTGTGTGCAATAAAGCCACTGAGATTCTCTGTTGCCGATGTTTCTCCATCATAAAGCCCAGTTTACCTTATTCCAGTTTTTCTGTGTGTCTCCGTGTTTGTCTTTTCTTTTTCCCCTCACCACTGTCATATCAACCCTCGTAGCCCTGGCACCAGCCTTCCACACTATCCAGCCTCTGTTTGCCTCTGCAGGTCAACAATCAACCCTCTTCACAACATACCTTTCACTGGAAGTTGTATTCACCTTAAAATTCCTTCCAAAATGCTGCTCCTACTGCTGGGCACCCTTCTGATGAAGGAAGTCCTCCTGTATATGTGTTGCTTTTTTTGGTTAATGAATAATGAATCTGTTCTAGGCCTGTGATAGGTCAGAATAGAGGTAGGCAGGGAAAACTAAATAGATTGCTGAGATAAAGGCAGAATCAAGTATGTAGCCCCAGAACCTTGCCAGTAAGCCACAGTCACGTGGCAATATTTTAAAGGTATCTTGTCTTCAAAATTTGGTTCTAAGGATATGTTGCTTTGGAGAAAGTTCTTCTTTTGTTTCCACAGAGAATGAGAACCTACTGATTCCTTCCAGGCTAATTTAGTTTGATGGACCAAGAACTCTGAAATGTAGCCATGAACATGCCACAAAATCCTCAAGAAAAAGTTTCATGAAAGAGTCTGCTAGACATTCTGTGGGACAAAGAAAAAAAGTGACTGAAGAACTGCCAGTATAGGGGAAATGTCTTTGAAATGCCCCGCTTCATGAAAAAAGTCTGCCACAAACTAAGAAACAATAGGCTGAAGATGGGTGCCACAATGTTACAAAAGAACGTGTGTTCTTTTGTATACCATAGTGGTATACACTTTAATCCCAGCACTTGGGAGGCAGAGGCAGACAGATTTCTGTGAGTTTGAGGTCATCCTTGTCTACAGAGTTAGTTGCAAGACATCCTGAGATACATAGTGAAATCCTGTTGGAGAGATCTTTCCCAATCAGGATTACTTAAATGTTAATTACATAACTTGTAGCTATTAAAACAGTGATGTGCTCATATGAGCTGGACATGTGACTCGTGCACACATGCAGTTGCTGTGGAGGGCAGGAAAGGACATTGGGGCTAGACCTTGAGCCACCTGACTAGGGTGTTTGGAACTGTCCTCAGAAAGGGCAAAACATTTATTAACCACTGAGCCATGTCTAACCCCCACAACCACTGGATTACTTTAAAGGAATGATATTTTATATCATCATTTCCAACATACACATATATGTATTATATATATGTGTGTGTGTGTGTGTGTGTGTGTGTGTGTGTATGAAATAAGTCCCCGTAAAAGATTTGTGTGTGTCAGTGCCACATCAGACTGGGCTAATTTCATGTTTGTCATCATTGTCAGAATCTTCATCATCAGTTTCTTCATTCTCCTCAATTGAAAGTACAGTGGCCTCTTGTGTGGCCCTGGAAGCCTGTCCCTCACTCACACTGGGATCATCCATTTCTGTAATATCTGGTCCACTGTGGTATTCTTGGTAGACTGGTGGCAGGCCTGGGGTGTGTAATTCTCCACACTAAACTTATGACCACAGCCTAGGTATATGTTTTCAATCTTTCTGTGAGTGAAAAGAAAATAAAGTTGTGTCTCTTTAGAAATGTTGAGCCCTTTATACTAATAAGGTCTTTTAAAAAACAAGGCATTTAAACTGACAGAGTGAAATAGTTCCCAGTAATCCATCAACTACTGGGAATTATTTTTTTTACTAAATTGCTAAGTCAGTTATGTAAAACAGAACCAGGGGGATGGAGAGATGGCTCAGGAGTTAAGTCCATTGGCTGTTCTTTCAGAGGACCTGGGTTAAATTCCCAGCATGGCAGCTCACAACTGTCTTTGACTCATTTCCAGTGGATCTGGAATCCTCACACCAATGTGCATAAATAAAAAAAACAGGCCAGATCCTGTCGAAAATGCACTCTGTATCTATATCTTCCTCAAGAAAGGGCCTTCTCCAGTTATTCAATTATTTAATTTTTTACTGACATTTTCTACAAAATTTGAAAGTTGCTAGCCTTGACTGGATGAAGAATGAGGTGTAGCTAAAAACTGATTTGTTATTTTTTCAGCCCAGATCATAGGAAATTGCAGATGTTTTCTCTTGTAGGCCTCACCGCACTTAGGACATGATGGATAACCAGTCAACACTCCCCCCAGCTGCCTTGCTAGTGAAAGTTTCAGTCAAGAACTCTGCCGCCAAGCCTGGTCATGCATTGCTAACTCAAGAGCCTTCATCTGCCCCCAAGCCTGGTCATGCATTACTAACTTAAGAGCCTTCATCTTCCCCCGAGGCTGGTTAAGTATTCCTAACTCAAGAGCCTTCATTTGCCCCCAAGGCTGGTCATGCATTACTAACTTAAGAGTTTCATCTGCCCCCGAGGCTGGTCAAGCATTCCTAACTCAAGAGGTGTTCTGTCTCTGGCTAGAAGGGCCCACCCCTACACATGATCCCACCTCCACCTCCAATAAACTTCCTCAGTTTTTTTTCCTGGGGTTCCTTCTCAAAGTCATGACCTCATGATGCCCATATATCAGTGACACACATTTCTGCAAATCCATTTCATCCTTGGAAGAGAATAAGGTGAGGAAAAATGTCAAAACTGTCTCTTCCTCATGCTATCATGGTAAATAATTAAAAGCTTGGTTTTAATTATTTTAATATACTATTTTATTAATTATTTTGGAATTTCACATCATACAATCCAATCACACTCACCTCTCAGTCCTTCCAGGTTCACCCCCTAACCCTTGTGCCCCCCCAAAAGAGAAAGAAAAAATCCCACATGTCCAAATTATGTTGTCCATATACTCTCTGGAGCTTAGTCAAACTCGCAGTGGCCATTGGTTTTCACTTTTGACTTAACTGTGGTTTCCAAATTTTGTCATACAATATATGTCATCCTAGTCTTTCCCCCAACCCCTTCCAAATCCCCATGCATCCAACTCACTTTTCTTTCATAGAAACAAGGGATCAGACACACACACAAACTGTTTTGTGTTGGCTAGCTAACACCTGATACATAGAGATTATATTTAGTATAGATAGTATAATCTTCAGCCTCTTCGACGAGCTTTAGAAAATGGCCTTTAATCTAACCTAGAATTCTGTGCCAATGAGACACAATTATTCCTGGCAATGCCACTCTACTCCCGAGAGAAGGTTGAGCACCAAAGACACTCCACTGGGAGCTTGTCTTCTTGGCAGAACTTGCCTTTGGGTTAAGAAAAGCCAATACCTCAACTTCTGACAATCAAACAGGATTGTCTTATCCTGCCAAGACAGGGTAGAATAGTTCTCAGAAAGTTCCTTGCCTTTAATAATGGTATATCAGTTATTTTAGGCCTTAGCCAAAGTTGGTTGACTCAACGTTGCAAACGAGACTTTGGGTGAGTGCCCAGGTAGTCAGTTGTCTCTATCAACTGTTGCACATTTTGGATATATCTCGTTTGTTAAGTAATATTTATTCCCTTCTCAGATCTTTGACAGAGTTGAAGATTATATAATTGTAGTTACTCGCTACATTACTGAGACTCCTTGAGATAGAATATTTAGCAAAACTTTTGATTCTCAATATTGTTTGTTATATTTATTATTTGTTATTATTGTATATAGTTGTATTTGGTTTAGTTCTGTCTTATTTAGACAAAAAGGGGAGATGTAGGAATAAGTCCCGCCCCTAAGGGGCATGTTCGCCTTGGGCTAATGTTTACCTATAAATCTGGCAAGCTTGTTCCCAGCTGTTGCTTCTGCTTTCCTGGTCTCCGCAGGAACTGTGGTTCTGTAAGACTATTTCCCCATTAAAGCTGTATATATTTTTACAATCTGTCTGCATTCGTTTACGCTGTTACATATGCCCATTAATGGTATTGCCAGCTCTTGAGTTATGTTCATCCCCATTTATCTGGTAAAACGCCATACTGATTTCTAAAGTGGCTATGCAAGTTTTCATTCCCACCAGCAGTGGAGGAGTCTCAAGAGAGTGTTTTATGAGTGTCCTGGGCAAATATAATTGTAAGGATGTATATATAGCACACACATATACATACATGTCTTATATCTAAATATATAGAAAAAGTAATGATATGTAAAAATGTTTTTGCAATGGAGACTTTACTAACTGAGAAGAAGTATGTGTATCAAGGGGGAATAGTTTTATCACAAAGGAAAAACAACTCATGACTATGGAATAAACCAAGTAAGAGTTTTAAGCAAAACAGAATAGGAATAAACAAAAGAGAGACAAATATAGATTAGAAGTCCCACTAGAGACCATGCATAATGTTGTAGCTGAGCCACGTGTTTGTGGTATACAGAAAGCAAGACAAGAGTGATGCCAACATTTCCTATTAGCTACAGCCTATCCATGTTTCCTCTCTGCACCATTCCTTCAGCCACTTTCAAAGCATTAGTATTGCACAAAGCCTTCTTTACTCCTACCCTACAGAACCCAAGAAGGAGAAAAGGGATGAAACCTCTCTCTCTCTCTCTGCCCCCTTTTAAGGCTTCCAAAAGTTACATGTTTACCACATGTGTGTAATGTATAGTTTATGAGTTCTCATAAACAGTGTGTAAAGTTACCTAAATCTACAGAGACTGATGTCAAAAGAGGAGGCCCCACTTCCTGTTCTATGTAGTCAATCTCTTCTCTTTGTCTTGTTTTTCTTCATCTTCTTTTTCCTCTTCCTCATACTTTTGAGAAGGATTGAACCAAGTACAGTGACCCTGGAGATGAAAGTTTCAAGGTTGAACAGATTAATGAAAACCTTATTGAAGGCTTAAGTCACAAACAATGCCACACCAGTTTGGAATTATGATTAATAGGGTGGTATTTATTTAAAGAGGAAAAACTTACAGATAACCGTCCCAGACAACAGCCTTCTGCACAACCAGGAAAGGAGTCTAGTCGCCAGCGGAGCAGGAAGTGAAGAGAGAGAGCGGAGGGAAGTAGCTGCTTTTTTAAAGGGAGAGAGACCACGCCCCAATGGGCTGGCATCTCAGCAGCTATAGGCTGGAGGAGTGGAAGGACCTCCCGCAACACCTCCCCCTTTTGTTTAAGTAAGAGAGTTCTAAACCTACTATGAAATTATGTACAATAAGTGCAAATATGCTATTCTAACTAGCTTAGGTCTTGTATAATAAATAACTTGGCCAAGTCATGAGAGAAAAGCAACAACATTTATATAGTTTTCAACCCCATCGAAGATCTGAGAAGAGAAATAATGTTACCTGGGTAATTAGGAAGTTGAGTAAAACAACTTCCAAAACATGCAACAAAGCACAGAGACAACTAGCTACCTGGGCAATCAAATAAAGTCATGTTTGCAGCATTGAAGCAACCAACTTTGGCTAAGGCCTAACATAACTGACATACCATTTTCAAAGGCAAGCAACTTTTCAAAACTATCTTACCCTGTCTTGGCAGGATATGACAGTCCTGTTTTAT
>NW_026067910.1:5500671-5503457 GCF_014885135.2 Alexandromys fortis | reverse complement strand
GAGAGAGAGAGAGAGAGAGAGAGAGCTACATAGAGAGCTACATGTGTGCAGGTGTCCCTGGAGGTCAGAAGAAGATATGAGATATCGTAGACCTAGAGTTGCAGGCCATTGTGTGCTGTCTGGCAAGAATACTGGAAACAAAACTCAGATCTTTTGGAAGAGCAGCAAGCTCTCTTATGTCCAGTTCCTGTACTTCCTTATTTGTAGAATATTCCTTAAATATAAACAGTTGTAAGACATTGCCACAATATCCCTGGTGACATGGTTTACACATATCTGGCCTTCAATGTACTTTTTGTTTGTTTATTGTGACAGGGTTTCTCTGTGTACTTCAGACTGTCCTGGAACTCACTCTGTAGACCAGGCTGGCTGTGAACTTAGAGATCCATTTGTCTCTGCCTCCTGAGTGTTGGGATTACAGGTGTATACCTCCATCACCTCGCCATAGTACTTTTTAGTAATTATTTTTATTAGCATAATTGTAACTTGTGAGTAACTCAATGAAAGAATGTTTTATTGTGATGTTTACATACATGTATATGATGTACTTTCATATTCAGCCCTCATTAACTTTTCTTGTATACCAATGCTAATTATTATTGAAAATAAAATTTCAAGTGTGATAAGACTGGGGTCCTAATTACTCAGGCAGTAATCCTTATCTAGAATTCTCAGAAGAATGTATTATCTGTATGGAAGTGAAGACTTTCTACACATGATGGAAGAGTGCAGCAGGTGTTTCACAGGATGGGCTCTGGGTCCTTTGTCTCACACCTCATTCTATAATGAATCAGCTGAGGTTGCTTTACCATCTCTCCCACCCTGTCTGCCTTAATGCCTTATTATACAAAAGCATCCTGTATCCTTTCATGGGGTTGTGGTGATGATCAAATCTTATGTTCCTGTCACAGAGCCCGCATATAACCACTGTTCAAAACTGGTTTTCATGTTTGTAGTAATCATTTAGAGTTTTTGACATAAAAGCTTCATGCAGAATAAAACAACTGTTGACAAAATAAATGTACATTTATACTTAAAATATAACAGATCATTTCAGTACACATGTCAATCTAAATCTGTGAACTACCCAAAGACTCCTACCTGAGGAAGAATGTACTGCACATGATGAACCCAACTGGATAGAGATTCTACCAGGTCAGTCACTTGGATTCCTTCATGTAACATGGAGGGTCTGCTTGTTGGGGTTTCGGTTTTACCTGATACCCCACAGCCAGCAAGCCCCGAAGAAAATCACACAGAGATCTACATTAGATATAAAACTGATTGTCCCATTACCTCAGGTTTCTTGTTAACTCTTGCAGATTATATTAACCCATTGTTCTCATCTACATTAGCCACATGGCTCAGTACTTTTTTCAGCTGAGTAGACTACATCTTACTTCTTCCGAGGTCTGGGCAGGACTGCAGAGGGAGCTTCCTGTTTCCCAGAATACTCCTGTTCTCATCACCCCCGCCTCTACTTCCTCTCTGGTTGACCCACATATACTTCCTGTCTGGTCAGTCAGCATTTATTAAAACATGATTGACAGAATACAGACAATTCTCCCACATCCCCCTCCTCAAAATCATGGTTTTCCTCATTGCTGTCTCAACCACCTTCCATCTCTTCTTCTTCTTCTTCTTCTTCTTCTTCTTCTTCTTCTTCTTCTTCTTCTTCTTCTTCTTCTTCTTCTTCTTCTTCTTCTCTTCCTCCTTCTCCTCTTCCTCCTCCTCCTCTTCCTCCTCTTCCTTCTCCTCCTCCTCCTCCATCCTCTGTACCAAACTGATAAAATCCTAGAAGGCTTGCATGGGTCCCTGCTGAAATTGGGCAATTGGTGCTCTTAACTAATTGCTTCCATTTCCTAGGATGGGCAGGTAGCAAATGATGGCTGCATCTAGGTGCCCAGTGAAAAATTTCTTGATTTTTCTTGTGGTAACAATTTGTGCAGACATAACTGCTGGTAACTTTACCTACAGCCTTACAGGCTCATTGCAAACACAATAGATGTACTTGTTGGTGCCTGTTCTGGTTTCCTCCTTAGGTATTGCCTGTGGGGTCTTATACACAGACTTGGTAATTGATGCCTCTGGCCTTCATTGGGTTCACTTTCTCCATGGTATCTTTCTTCAGCTACCTCTTCTTATTCCACCTTCTCTTCATTTTCTCCATCATAAAATTCAACTTCAATATCAATATAATTCATTTCCAGAACCATGATCTTGCCCCAGAAGCAGCTTCTTTGGATTGGGTGTGTTTCAGTAAGTTTCTTGAAGACAAGAAACACACAATAAATCTCATCTATCCCTAAACCAAAACCAGATTTGTTCAAAAGAGTAAGCTGACTCCATCACATTGTACAGAGAGTTATGAGCATTTATCATTCTCACAAATGACTTGCTAGTGTTTATAACTAGCAATGGTTTTGAAACCATTGTGGTTTCAAAAATATAAAGACTTTGGGGAAGGTTGTTTGATTGTTTAGTTTTGGTTGAGAAAGATCTTATTGTGTATGTAGCCCTGGCTGTCCTGGAACTCACTCTGTAGTCTCAGACTGGTCTGTCTGCCTCTGCCTCTGAGTCTGAAATATAAAGCCACCTGTACTTGACTACCAGAATGCCTTTTAAAATCCTCACCTGTGACATAGACTGTAAAATTCATTCACTGTCATGTAGAATATTACTTGCTCTTGGTCCTGCTCACTTAGCTACAATGCCATGGGTTTCAGCAGCACAATTATGGAGGTCACATGTCAACTTTATGAAGTTAGTTCTGTCCTTAAGCATGT
>NW_026067910.1:5492907-5497977 GCF_014885135.2 Alexandromys fortis | reverse complement strand
TCTTCTTCTTCTTCTTCTTCTTCTTCTTCTTCTTCTTCTTCTTCTTCTTCTTCTTCTTCTTCTTCTTCTTCTTCTTCTTCTCTTCCTCCTTCTCCTCTTCCTCCTCCTCCTCTTCCTCCTCTTCCTTCTCCTCCTCCTCCTCCATCCTCTGTACCAAACTGATAAAATCCTAGAAGGCTTGCATGGGTCCCTGCTGAAATTGGGCAATTGGTGCTCTTAACTAATTGCTTCCATTTCCTAGGATGGGCAGGTAGCAAATGATGGCTGCATCTAGGTGCCCAGTGAAAAATTTCTTGATTTTTCTTGTGGTAACAATTTGTGCAGACATAACTGCTGGTAACTTTACCTACAGCCTTACAGGCTCATTGCAAACACAATAGATGTACTTGTTGGTGCCTGTTCTGGTTTCCTCCTTAGGTATTGCCTGTGGGGTCTTATACACAGACTTGGTAATTGATGCCTCTGGCCTTCATTGGGTTCACTTTCTCCATGGTATCTTTCTTCAGCTACCTCTTCTTATTCCACCTTCTCTTCATTTTCTCCATCATAAAATTCAACTTCAATATCAATATAATTCATTTCCAGAACCATGATCTTGCCCCAGAAGCAGCTTCTTTGGATTGGGTGTGTTTCAGTAAGTTTCTTGAAGACAAGAAACACACAATAAATCTCATCTATCCCTAAACCAAAACCAGATTTGTTCAAAAGAGTAAGCTGACTCCATCACATTGTACAGAGAGTTATGAGCATTTATCATTCTCACAAATGACTTGCTAGTGTTTATAACTAGCAATGGTTTTGAAACCATTGTGGTTTCAAAAATATAAAGACTTTGGGGAAGGTTGTTTGATTGTTTAGTTTTGGTTGAGAAAGATCTTATTGTGTATGTAGCCCTGGCTGTCCTGGAACTCACTCTGTAGTCTCAGACTGGTCTGTCTGCCTCTGCCTCTGAGTCTGAAATATAAAGCCACCTGTACTTGACTACCAGAATGCCTTTTAAAATCCTCACCTGTGACATAGACTGTAAAATTCATTCACTGTCATGTAGAATATTACTTGCTCTTGGTCCTGCTCACTTAGCTACAATGCCATGGGTTTCAGCAGCACAATTATGGAGGTCACATGACAACTTTATGAAGTTAGTTCTGTCCTTAAGCATGTAGGCTCCAGCAGTGAACCCAGGTATGTCTTTAGGCATGACAGTAGAAGCCTTTACCCCCTTTCTGGACCCCGATGTGAAGATGTACTATTCATCCCATAATTCAGCTCCAATATTCCATGGCTGCCGTCCTGACCCTGTATTAGGAAGATGCTTGGTCAAGGTGATTAGGCTTCAGACCCAAAACAGCTATATGTCTTCTCACTCATGTCCTGTATTTGGATGTAGATCCTAATCTAGTGAAGTTGCCTAAGACAGCTGGGGGCCCCATTCCAGCACTGAATACTGACATTTCTTTATTTAGGTAACCCTGGGAATTTCTGCCATCTGTGTGATTTCCACATACTGAATGATCCCACAGTTCTCATGGTTGTATTTGCCCATACTCCAATGCCACTGTGCAAATCAGCCTGGCATTAGCTCCTTATTCCTATCACAGGTCCCTTCCATCCAAGAACCCTTGGTCCCATTGCATCAGGATGTGTTTCTTCCCAAACGCTGCTACACCAAGGCAGTGTGGATACAGCCAAACCCTTGCTTTTTTTGCCTTTCCCTGAAGGATTCTATTTTGAAAGTACTTTATTTGAAACATACTTTGAATAGATTATTGTTACTAGAACATGAAAGCTCAGAAGTTATATATAAAATTTTAAGTATATAAACATTTAGGGAAAAGGATATAGGATGCTATTTTGAAGTGTGTGATGTTCAAATTTTGTCGAGGCACCAAATTTTACTCCAAACTATATATTTTATGCTTTCTGTTATCCATTCTTTCTCAAAATATTTTCACCACTTTCACTATCAATTTTGAAAAGGGATTTTATTCCTAACTCCTTGTAGTTTGAATCATGGTTAAATTATATTAAATATCCAGAAAATGGAGCTTACCCTAAAAATAAGTACACAATGGAATTAATATTAGAATTACGTTTAGGTTTTGAACTTAATTTAAAGGAAAATATGCAACTTGATTTAAAGCTTTCTAAATTGATGTTTATTGAGCTCTACGTTATTCTAGAAGGACCAGGAGGTGTGGCCTTGTTGGAGTAGGTGTGAACTTGTTGGAGGAAGTATATGACTGGGATGGGCTTTAAGGTCCAGGCTCTCTCTTTGCCTGTGAATCAGGGTATAGCTCACTTTTACTGCTCTAGTGTCATGTTGATGTCATCATTTCTGCCATGATGATAATGAACCAAATTCTGAAACTGAAAGCAAGACCCCAGCTGAATGGCTTTTTTTTATGAGTTGCCTTGTTCATAGGGTCTCTTTACAGCAATAGAACAATGACTATTACTGGATCCATCCACTAAGAATTGGTGCCATATCTAATTACGGACAAATAGTGAATTTCTGGAAAATGGCAGACGTCATGTAGACCTAGCTCCCATAAAATGATAAAAGACTTGTGACTGTTACTGACATAGAAGTCACCATATATATGATGATAGTGAAATAAATTTATTAGAAAAGGCTTGAAGGGATGTAAGAAATTTCTGATTCAAATACTATTTACAGAGCTATAAAAACAGTTTGTGTGCTCATAAGCAATCTCATTCATCTCTGAAATTTGAGTATTTATTTGTAGCATTGAGAAATTTGGTAATCACTTACAGTTATTTACAGAGCTATAAGATGGTGTACTGATGAGTCAAGTCCCTCCCATCCCTGAGATTCCAGTGCTAATTAATAGTGTTATCACTTACAATTTCCTCCTCCAGTTCTTGATTAGCTCCTTCAAACTGGCCACAGAGAAAAAGAACTTTTTTCTCTCTGCTATTTCAAATACTGGAAGCATCTCATTTTAATTGTGGAATATATCTAACTTTTTATTATAATTTTCCATTTTTACATCTTTGTTTATATGTTCTTTTTAAACATTTTTCTATTGATATTTATTGAGATCTACATTTTTTTTCTGCTATCATCCCTGATTCTCCCCTCTTACCTTACATCCTTCCCAAGGTCCCCATGCTCCCAATTTACTCAGGAGATGTTGTTGTTTTCTACTTTTCACCTCCCATGTATATTTGATCTATGTAAGTCTCTCTTAGTGTCCTCATTGATATCTAAGTTCTCTGGGATTGTGGTTTGTAGGCCTGTTTTCTTTGTATTATATTAAAAAAACAGCTATGAGTGAGTACATATGATAATTGTCTTTCTGTGTCTGGCTTACCTCACTCAAAATAGTGTTTTCTAGCTTCATCCATTTTCCTTCTAAATTCAAGAAGGCGTAATTTTTTGTTGTTGTTGTTGCTGTGTAGTACTTCATCCGTATCACATTTTTCTCATCTATTCTTCAATTGAGAGGCATTTAGGTTCTTTTGAGGTTCTGGCTATGACAAACACAGCTGCTATGAACATAACTGAGCACATGTCCTTTTGGCACGATTGAGAATCCTTTGGATATATACCCTAAAGTGGTATTACTAGGTCTTGAGGAAGGTTGTGTTCTAATTTTCTGAGAAATTGCCACACTGACATCCAGCGGGTTTGTACCAGCTTGCATTTCCACCAGCAATACAGAAGTGTTCCCTTTTCCCCACAACCTCCTCAGGATAAGTTGTCATCAGTGTTTTTGATCTTGGCCATTCATACAGGTGTAAGATGAAATCTCAGAGTTGTTTTGATTTGCATTTCTCTGATGACTAAGGATGCTGAACATTTTCTTAAGTGTCTTTCAGCCATTTTAGATTCCTCTCTTGAGAGTTCTCTGTTTAGGTCTGTATTCCATTTATTGGATTATGTGTTTTTTGGTGTCTAATCTTGAGTTCTTAGTTTATTTTGGAGATGAAACCTTTGTCTGATGTGAGGTTAGTTAATATCTTTTCCCATTCTGTAGGTTGTCATTTTGTCTTGTTGACTATGTTCTTTGCTTTACAGAAGTTTCTTAGTCCATTTAATTGTTTCTTTTAGTGTCTGTGCTGCTGGGGTTACATTTAGGCAGTGGTTCCCTGTGCCAATGTGGTCAAGTATCTTCCCACTTTCTCTTTTATGAGGTTCATTGTGGCTTGCTTTATGATGAGGCCTTTGATCCATTTGGACTTGAGTTTTGTGCATGGTGACAGATTTGGGTCTATTTTCATTCTTCTACATGTTGATATCCCATTATGCCAGCACCACTTGTTAAATATACTTTATTTTCTCCATTTGATATTTTTTGCTTCCTTGTCAAAAATCAGCTGTTCAAAGATGTGTGGATTGATATCCGGGTCTTCTTTTCAGTTCCATTTGTTCTGTCTGTTCTTATGCCAATACCAGGCTATTTTCAGTACTGTAGCTCTGTAGTAGTTTGAAGTCAGAAATTCTGATGCCTCCAGAAGTTCTTTTATTGTACAGGATTGTTTTGGCTATGCTGAGTCTTTTACTTTTCCATATGAAGTTGAGTACCATTCTTTCCAGGACTTTGAAAAATTTTGCTGGGATTTTGCTGGGTATTGCATTGAATCTGTAGACTGATTTTGGTAAGATTGCAATTTTTATTATGTTAAATATGGCTACCCAAGAGCATAGGAGTTCTTCCCACTTTCTGATGTCTTCTTCAATTTCTTTATTCAAAGATTAAATGTTCTTGTCATACAAGTCTTCCATTTGTTTGGTTATAGTTACTCCAAGATATTTTATGCTATTGTGAAGGATGTTGTTTCTCTGATTTCTTCCCCAGCCCTTTTATCATCTGTGTACAGGAGGGCTACTGATTTTTTTGAGTTAATCTCGTATCCTGCTACACTGCTGAAAGTGTTTATGAGTTGTAGACTTTCCTTGGTAGAATTTTTTGAATCACTTATGTAAACTATCATATCATCAGCATACAGTGAGAGTTTGACTTCTTCTTTTCCAATTTGTATCCCCTTGCTCTCCTTTTTGTGTCTTATTGCTCTAGCTAGGACATCAAGAACTATATTGAATAG
>NW_026067910.1:5484216-5489268 GCF_014885135.2 Alexandromys fortis | reverse complement strand
TGTGGTTTGAATATCAAGGTAATTGCAGCCTCATAAAAAGAATTTGGCAATTGTCCTTCTGTTTCTATTGTGTGGAATAATTTGAGGGTTATTGGTATTAGTTCTTTCCTTTGAAAGTCCTGTATAAGTCTGAGCTTAAACCATCTGGTCCTGGGATTTTTTGGTTGGAAGACTTTTGGTGACTGTTTCTATTTTTTCAGAAGTTATAGGTTTGTTTAATTTGCTTATCTTGTCTTGATTTAATTTTGGTAAGTGATATGTATTCAGAAAGTTGTCCATTTCTTTTAAGTTTTCAAATTTGTAGAGTACAAGTTTTGAAATTATGACCTGATGATTCTTTGTATTTCCTCCGTGTCTGTTGTTATGTCCCTCTTTTCATTTCTAATTTGTTAATTTGGATATTCGCTCACTCTCCTTTTGGTTAGTTTAGATAAAGGTTTGTCTATTTTGTTGATTTTCTTGAAGAACCAGCTCTTTGTCTCATTGATTCTTTGTATTGTTTTCTTTTGATCATTTCAGCTCTCAATTTGATTATTTCCCACTGTCTAGTTCTCTTAGGTGAGTTTACTTCTTTTTGTTCTAAAGTTTCAAATGTTCTGTTAATTCACTAGTGTGGGAAGTTTTCAGATTCTTTTTTTTTTAATTTTTTATTAGTTTATTTATTTATTTATTAAAAATTTCCATCTCCTTCCCTCTTCCAATTTCCCTTTTACTCCCCCCCTCTCCTTACCCTCTCTCTCCCTCTCCATCTCCCTCTCCAGTCCTAAGAGAAGTCAGGGTGCACTGCACTGTGGGAAGTCCAAGGCCCTCCCATCTCCATGCAAGTCTAGGAAGGTGAGCATCCAAACAGACTAGGCTCCCAAAAACCCAGTACATGCAGTAGAATCAAAACCCAGAAAATAGCTATTATCATTGGCTTCTCAGTCAGCCCTCATTGTCAGCCACTTTCAGAGAGACCAGTTTGATCACATGCTCATTCAGTCCAGTCCAGCTGGCCTTGGTGAGATCCCATTAGATCAGTCTCACCATCTCAGTGGCTGGACACACCCTTCACAGTTCTTACTTCCTCATTTATGTTCTTGCTCCTTCTGTTCTTTATCTAGATCTTGGGAGCTCAGTCCAGTGCCCCGGTGTGAGTTTCTGTCTCTATCTCCATCCATTACCAGATCTATGATGATATGCAAGATATTCATCAGTGTGGTTATGGGAGAAGGCCAGTTCAGGCACCCTCTCCTCTGCTGCCCAAGGACCTAGCTGGAGACATCCCCGTGGACACCTGGGAATGCCTCTAGAGCCAAGTCTCTTGCCAATCCTAAAATGGCTCCCTTAATTAAGATATCTTCTTCCCTGTTTCCATATCCACACCTCCTCCATCTCAACCATCCCATTCCCCCAAGCTCTCCCTAGTTATCCCCTTCTCCCTTTTCTCTCCACAACTCCCCTTCCCCCCACCCCACCCCCACACCCATGCTTCCAACTTTTGCACGGAGATCTTGTCTACTACCAATATCCAGGACGATAAATATGGTTTTTCTTTGGGTTCACCTTCTTATTTAGCTTCTCTATGATTATGAATTATAGGCTCAATGTCTTTTGTTTATGGCTAGACTCTACTTATGAGAGAGTACATACCATATTCATCTTTATGGTCTGGGTTATCTCACTCAGTATAGTGTTTTCTATTTCCATCCATTTGATGCAAGGATGTCATTGTTTTTTACTGCTGAGTAGAACTGTAATGTGTATATGTGTTACACTTTCTTTATCCATTCTCCTATTGAGGGGCACCCAGGTTGTTTCCAGGTCCTAGCTATTACAAATAGTGCTGCTATGAACATAGTTGAACAAATGCTTTTGTAGTATGATTGGGCATCTCTTGGGTGTATTCCCAAGAGTGGGATTGCTGGATCCTGTGGTAGGATGACTCCCAGTTTCCTGAAAAACCATCAAACTGATTTCCAAAGTGGTTGCACAAGTTTGCATTCCCACCAAAATTGGATGAGTGTTCCCCTTACTCCACATCCTCTCCAGCATAGACTACCATTGGTGTTTTTAATTTTAGCCATTCTGACAAGTGTAAGATGGTATCTCAAAGTTGTTTTGATTTTCATTTCCCTGATTGCTAAGAAAGTTGATAGATGTTGACCAATGGAATTGAATTGAAGACCCGGATATTAATCCACAAACCTATGAACACCTGATTTTCAACAAAGAAGGTAAAATTATACAATGGAAGAAAGAAAGCACATTTAATAACTGGTGCTGACATAACGATGTTAACCTGTAGAAGAATAAAAATAGACCCATATCTATCACCATGTACAAAACTCAAGTCCTAATGAATTAAAGACTTCAATATAAATCTGACCACACTGAGCCCAATAGAAGTCAAAGTGGGAAGTAGTCTGCAACACATGGGCACAGGATACCACTACCTATTTATAACCCCAAGCACAGACAATAAGAGCAACAATGAATAAATGGGACCTCCTGAAACTGAGAAGCTTTTGTCAAGCAAAGGACACTGTCATTAAGACAAAAAATCAACCTATTGAATGGGAGATCTTCACCAACCCCACATCAGACAAAGGCCTGATCTCCAAAATATATAAACAACTCAAGAAACTAGACATTAAAATTCTGAATAAGGCAATTAAAAATGGGTACTGAACTGAACAGAGAATTCTCAACAGAAGAAGTTCAAATGGCCAAAAGATACTTAAGGTCATTTCTAGCTTCTTTATGTACGCATTTAATGCTATGAACTTTCCTCTTTACACAGCTTTCCCTGTGATTTGCTTATATTTTTAATAATGTCAACAGCATCTGTAGGATGCTCATCTAACATCATGGTCAACACATTAGAAAGATGATCATATCAACCAAACAGAGAAAATTCCATGAACATTTAAAAATTTTTCATGCAAATTCAGTTGGGTTTTAGAAAAGTTAAAAATTTGAAATCTAAAGAGATTTTGAAAAGAAGCTAATTTCTACCACTGTAGATAGAACCTACTCTAGAATTTCTTTAGTAAATTTTCTAATATGATGTGGATGTTTAACTTAGTAGAGGAAAGCCTAACAACAAGATATATAATACACATCAGCCAAATTCACATTTCATTTCTGAAATTAAAATCTCCTAGCTATATACTAAAAGTAATGGATATTTTTTACTCTTACCTTAATTACATTCTGTTCTCGATCCTTGCCCTTACCAAATATAATTTGATATCAAATACTGCTAATTCCTTAAGCGCTGTGTTCTTGCCACCTTATATTTTCTAAAGTATTTATAATTATGTCTATGCATGTGTATATGTGCATGTGAAAGCAGGTGCCCTTGCCAGATCTCCTTGATCCTGAGTTGTAGGTGCTTTGTGAGCTGCCTTAAATAGGTGCTGGAAACCAAACTCTAGTCCTATGCAAGAGCAGTACATGTTCATAGCTGCAGAACCATTTCTCTAGCACCTACATCTTATTTTAAGGTTTATTTTATTTAATGCATGTGAGCATTTTGCTTATATGCATGAACGTATATCATTTGCATGCTGGTTACTGAGAAGGTCAGAAATTATTGGATACTCTAGAACTGGAATTAAAGGATGGTGGTGAGCTAGTATGTGGGTGCTGGCTACCAAATCCTGGTGTCCTGCAGGAGCAACTAGTGCTCTTAACTACTGAGCCCTCTCTTCACCTCCTACATCATAGTTTTTAAAGCAACAGTTTGCTTCAATGTTTTTAGACTCCCAAAGAAAGTGTTTCATAATGTTACCTACCCAAGTTCAGGCAAAGACAAATTGCCAAATTCTTACTTTTTTCACTTGTTTTAAACTATTTTTGTTAGTTCTTGGAGAATTTTATATATGTTTTGATCATATTTTCCTTCCACTCCTAATGCTTCCCAGATCCACCCACTCAATGTTGTTTCTTTTTTCCCTTTCATTAAGGCAAATTTGTACTGCCAGAATATTCTTATATGTGAGCCTTCTCCTGGAGTGGTAATTATGACATTCTAATATACTCTATTTCACAATTAAATTAGCAAAACTTCATTTCTCTTGCCAATAATTAATCAACTTTGTTAATAATTCATACTCTGTATTTTTTATGCACCAGATTTATAGGTGAAGCATGGGCTTTTCACACTCCTATGTACTTTTCTCCCAGCACAATACTGATTTACAAAGTCAGAATGAGTGGATGGATGGATGGATGGATGGATGGATGGATGGATGGATGGAATGATGGACAGATGATGAATAAATAGTAGAATGGATGTGCAGGTGTGGATGAGCAGACCCGGAAGACTGAGAGTGAGAGAGCTAGCCCCAAGATCTGCCACATGGTGGTGTGGGCAAGGGAAAGATACCCCCTTGCTCCTTGCTCCTCACCCATCAATACAGACCCCAGCTGTGACAGGACCATGGATTCAGACACACCTTTTGCAGCATCCTGGTCTCAGGTGTCCCCATGAACCAGGTTGGTAGTGCAGGTCATTTAAAATGGCATGGACCAAATAGCAGCATGGCCTTTGAACCCCCATATGTCTCTAGCTGTGAGCCTAGATCCTGGGCATCAACACTTAACCCAGCATATGTTTAATCTTTGACTTCTATGTTATATTAATTTTAAACGCATAAATGTTTTATGTGACATCTCTCTATTTCACACAGCACATTTGAACAGTCATATTGATTTTGAAAGCAATCACTTAAAGTTAAGTATAAGATTAAATGAATTTTTAGTGTCTATTTGATGCTAATTTAATTAAAACTAAAGAAAATGTGAACAATAGAAGAATCTCTGAAGACTACAAGCCATGTTTTATTTTTTCTGTTATGCCATTTTTTGAACCATAACAATGCTAAAAGCTAACTTTGAAATAAATGTTATAACCAGCAAACTAAGAATAAGCTAATTATTTCATTAAAGAATTGTGGTTTATATTTCATAATTAAATAATAAGAAGAAATTAATTTTAATATTTAAGTATGGCCTTTGGTTAGTACATTTTTATGCAATTAGTTCACATGATAATTAAAATTCTAC
>NW_026067910.1:5473747-5479141 GCF_014885135.2 Alexandromys fortis | reverse complement strand
TATCTCTCCTCTCATCACAGAAGAAACTTCACAGCAGCAACATAATAAATAGATATCACTAGCTACTACCACTGAGTTGTAGCCAATTTTTAAAAAGAAAAGAAAAACACCTTAAAGGTTAAAAAATAGGAATTTTCAAAGCACATTCTACTATGTGCCAATCATTATACTAGGAAAACACTTAGACTTCAAACACAGTGTATTTCAAACACAGATTTTGAGGGATATGATGTTTAATTTTTTTTCGTTTTTAAACAGAAAAAAAATGAGACCCAGAGGTCTTAGCAAGCCATGTCAAGGTGACATAAAGCTTCAGAACAGTTAACTTTGTGATTTTACTGAGTAGGAATTGGAAATGATCATTACACTAGTTAAAATAAAAATATCCATTTGGGTGTCCTATTTGTCTGAGGGGATGATATATTGTTTGCATTTGGAACGGATGGCGAGCTATAATGGGTAAGACATTTAGGCTTGCTGAGAAGTGAGATGTGAGAATCCATGTTAAGTGGCAGAAGAGACAAAATGAAAGAGTTCCTGAAAAATATAAAAACCCAGCAATATTTAAATATAAGCTAATACTCACAGTAATTATAAGTTAAAAGGGTATCAAGAGGGAAATGTTCATTCTTACCCATATCTCTGGGCATATAATAAGATCATAACAAGTTAATTGCCTGTTCACTTTATTGAATTCATGGCAAATAAAGTTACTAAGGCATTGCTCTAATTATTACGATGAAAAAAATCTCACACATGAGGAAGCAATATTTTCAATTTTGTTTTCAATATAAAGAGACAGTAAGTTTACTTGTCCAATATCCTAGAAGAACAGTAAATAAAATTGTTCTTGTCTAGGCACTGCATCATCATATCTGTAATCCTAGCTTTTATGCAGGGTTTGCAGTAGAGACAGGAGGAGGATTATGAAGTTAAGGTAGCCATGGTTGCTTAGACTACACTGAGAAGCACTCATTCTCTCTGTCTCTGTCTCTCTGTTTCTGTCGCTTTCTCTCTCTCTCTCAGCCTCTCTTTCTCTCTTTTTCTCAGACACATACACACCCAACAAAACAAAGCCAAAATAAGGCAAGAAATTCCCAAAAAACAATAGCACATGATGAATTAGATCTTAGGACAATACTGCTGACATACTTTAAAACTTGAATTGTGTGCCTTATAAGGAAAGAAAGCAATATTTATTTACTAAGTGAAATTGTCTGATTTTCAGATTTTTTACTAAAACTACTGGAAACCCTTCAGGTTCTTTGTCAACTGCAATGCTTGATGCTTCCAAATGTCATTATCACCTGGAGAAATACTTTTGAAACACATATTATTTCTCCAAAGTACTCCAAGAGAACTCAAAAATTTCTTTTGCTACTACAGACCAGTAAATTTCACCTTTGCGGAGAAATGTTCCCTGATCATTTCTTGTTCCAAGGTCGTTTCTTATTACATCTTCATAATTTGCTCGGGAGTCAGATTTCATGTTCTGAAATGTAGCTTGTCTCACAACAGCATCCATATCTTCTTCACTCAGTTCTTTCTCCAGAAAACTGCAGATTTTAAGCACTGAGCCCCTGAGGTCCTGAAAAAGTCATGGTTTGAGAAGTCACTGACCTTATAATAAATAGGAATGTGTAACATGAATAGCTAGGATTTACTTTTGGAAGGAAAAGATTGTTCAAGACATGAAAACATCATAGAAACAGGGTGAAGAAAAACTAAAATTATTATTTATTGTCATTGATACAGAATAAACCATTAATAAAACACAGCTCTTTGAGACTTTGTAGCCTAAGCAGGTCTGGAATTCAGTATGTAGTCTATGCTGCTCTCAAAGTTAAGATGGTCTCTCTTTCATAACATCCCATAATGGCTGGCACCCATCTCAATATTTTTGTTAAGTTAAAAACATCAAAAATGAGAAGAACTCAAGTACATCCATGGAAAACAACTGTGAATTCAATATTTTTGGCTAGAAACACAGTTGGTTGAGAATATGATCATTTTTATCTGAAGTCTGCAATCCATCAGATTTTACTACTTCCATTTAACATATTAGTGGGAAATAATAGGCAGATAATTTAGTCAACAAAGAGAAACATAGCATCTAAATTAGAGGCAAAGAAGTAAAACGTTCTCTGTAACATGAACAGCAGTATGATCTCATATGAAACACAAAAATGAGGGAAAGCAAAGAATCTGATAGAACAGTGAGATTTTACAAAGCTGTGAGATATAAATCAAATAAACACACAAGTATTAGTTATACTTATAAACACTAGTGATGAGTAACAGTAAAGTAAGATTAAAATACATGAACTTTAAAAGGTAGAATTAAAAAAACTGAGGAGTAAATGTAGAAAAGGTTAGACACAGGTCCATTGAAACCAACAAAACATCGATGAAAGAAAAAGAAAGCAGAAACAAACAGAACAGCATGCACTGATAAATTGAAAAATAGTTGTTATTTATTTATTTGTTTTTTTTTTTCTGAGACAGGATTTCTCTGAAGTATTGGAGCCTGTCCTGGATCTCGCTCTGTAGACCAGGCTGGCCTTGAACTCACAGAGATATGTTTGCCTCTGCCTCCTGAGTACTGGGAATAAAGTGTGTGCCACCACAGCCAAGCTGAGGACAGTTATTTTAAAGATGCTATAGAACCAATCCACAAATTCTATGCAGTCTGTAATAAAATTGCAGTGGTTTTATTTTTCATTTTTGCAAAAAGAAAAAAAGAAAAGAAAGGAAAAAAAGAAAACATATTCAAAATTTATATGAAATTTTGACACCTCATAGAGCTACTTCTCTTCTTTTAGCATGTGTGTTTAATTGGAGCAGCGGGGCTGTGTCCCCAGCACCCTGGCCACCTGGCTAGCTTATGCCCCAAAATAATTACACAGACACTGTATTCTTTTAAACACTGCTTGGCCCATTATCTCTAGCCCTTGCAGGCTAATTCTGATATCCTAATCAACCCATCTCTAATAATCTGTGTAGCATCAGTCTTACCGGGAAGATTCTAGCTTATGTCCATCCTGGGTCTGAGTTTCATGCGTCTGCCTAAGAGAGCAGAGCTACCGTGTCTGCCCGGGAGAGGGGAGCATGGCGTCTCTGAGCTCACTTCCTCTTTCTCCCAGCATTCTGTTCTGTTTACTCCTCCCACCTTTGTTTTAACCTATCAGGGCCAAGCAGTTTCTTTATTACTTAACCAATGAAATCAACAGATTGATATATGACACTCCCACATTACATGTGTGCTTTAATGATTGTAGTTAGCTCATCAGGACTGGCAGAAAACCCCTTTATCTACTGAACCAACTCTACCCCAAAGAAGTATTTTAATGTCATGGTGATTCTAACAGTGTGGTTATGACATGAATATAGAAATCAACCAATAGGAGAGAATAGACTTTCCTGGAAATAATCTCTCAATTATAATAGTTAAATGGTTTTTGATATGGCTGTTAAGAACGTTAAATGGGAACATCATTCATTCCAACAAATATTCTAGGGTAAATCAGATGTCTGTAAGCAAAAGAACAAAGCTGAATTCTCACCTTAAAGTGTATTTCAAACAAATGAAAATTGGCCAAACATAAAAGCAAGGGCCTAAATTACAATGCTCTTAGAGAGACGTACGGAATGATTTACCACACAGGATTTCACAGTCATATTTTGTATATCCCTCAACAAGTACAGACAGCCAAAAAAAACATTAAATTGATTATACTAAACTTAATAACTCCTATGTAAAAGGCGACAAATTCAATGAAGTGAAAAGTTCACCTATAGAATGGGAATAGTGTTTATGTCATTTATCTGATACAGGATCATTCTCAGAAATCAACAACAACAAAACCAACCTAACTAAAAATTTAAATAAAAGATTATCAAAGGGAGTCTAGAACCATCCATTAAACACAGGAGAAAAATGCTCTATCACGAGTCATTTGGAAGTGAAAACCGACAAGAAGTGCACACCACTTTTGTCCTATTATGATTACTATTCCTTAACAAATGACAGAAAATCATAAGTGCTGGTACTACTGATAAAAATATAAAGTGGTTCATTTGCAAAGGGAAATGTATAACACTTGCTTCATAAAGCAAAGCCAGAACCACTGTATAATCCAACTACTCCACTTCTGGCTTTCACTTCTGATTCCAAACAATTGAACCCAAAATCTCTGAAAGATTTGTACATCCATATTCACAGCATCAGTATGAGCAACAGTTAACATGTGGAAGCAAGTCAAATTTATATAGATTATGGAACAAAAATACAATGGGATGTGCAGACAGAGAGAGGGAATTCTGATGTATGATGCAATAAGACTTGATAACATTGAGGACATCACAGTAAGTAAAATAAGTCAATAAAATACAACTGCATGTCTCCCCTCATGCCAAGTACTAAGCTTGAAGAAATTAATACAGGAAGAACATAGTGTGGTGATTTTCAGGAACGAGAGGAGAAAAAAATAGGAAGTTATGGTTTAATGATCCTAGGGTTCAGCTTGCCAAAAAGAATTTGGATATTGGAAGTGACAAATGGTTACATAACAAGTCATGATGGTGAAATGGCGCATTTCACATGATGGATTTTAAAATCATAACTAAGAGTGCAATTGGGGTTAATAAACTGAGTAGGAGTAAAGTAGTTGTTTATGAAAGTTTAGTTTCACCCAGAGAAGTTGCAACATTCCTCATGATGAAGAAGCACTACCCCCAATTCAAGAATAAAAATAATAAATAAGAATGACACATGAATTACCTTTGTAGATGTGAAAATAAATATTAAGAGAAGCTTGAAATCCCTTCCATATTTAATGAAAGCTGAGCTTCCGAGGAGTCTATGCATTAAATACAAAATCAGAGATGGGTTTGTTTCTGCATGCCAGAAGCTTTAGGACCCTGCTAAGATAACTAGAGTGTGTTAGTCTCCATCTTTGTATGTGGCCGTTTGTGGAAGGAACTTAGTGCATCGTGGTGAATAAAATAATAGGATCCTAATGCTAAGTAATTTACACAAATGGCTCTAATGCACAGTGACTGACCACAAAACCAAGAGCAGAAAGAACATGAAAATCAGAGCAATGCAGCTGAAAGAGAGAAAAGATAAGAGAACTCTAGATGCTGCCAATAATGGAATTATTGGAAATAATTTAACATAATATTATATTCAAGGAGGTAAAAGACAAAAATTTAAACTGTGTCAACCCAATACTACCAATGAGAACAAATTAAAAACAGACTGTCTTTAATTAACAAAAAGTAATCTCAGTGAATAATTTTAGTAGAAACTTCAACTCAGATGAACTCAGCATAGCTGAACTTGGAGCCAGGGGTAGTATCAAACTTAACTCTCAGAATAGTACAGAATAATAA
>NW_026067910.1:5467605-5472375 GCF_014885135.2 Alexandromys fortis | reverse complement strand
TTTTTTTTTTTCTGAGACAGGATTTCTCTGAAGTATTGGAGCCTGTCCTGGATCTCGCTCTGTAGACCAGGCTGGCCTTGAACTCACAGAGATATGTTTGCCTCTGCCTCCTGAGTACTGGGAATAAAGTGTGTGCCACCACAGCCAAGCTGAGGACAGTTATTTTAAAGATGCTATAGAACCAATCCACAAATTCTATGCAGTCTGTAATAAAATTGCAGTGGTTTTATTTTTCATTTTTGCAAAAAGAAAAAAAGAAAAGAAAGGAAAAAAAGAAAACATATTCAAAATTTATATGAAATTTTGACACCTCATAGAGCTACTTCTCTTCTTTTAGCATGTGTGTTTAATTGGAGCAGCGGGGCTGTGTCCCCAGCACCCTGGCCACCTGGCTAGCTTATGCCCCAAAATAATTACACAGACACTGTATTCTTTTAAACACTGCTTGGCCCATTATCTCTAGCCCTTGCAGGCTAATTCTGATATCCTAATCAACCCATCTCTAATAATCTGTGTAGCATCAGTCTTACCGGGAAGATTCTAGCTTATGTCCATCCTGGGTCTGAGTTTCATGCGTCTGCCTAAGAGAGCAGAGCTACCGTGTCTGCCCGGGAGAGGGGAGCATGGCGTCTCTGAGCTCACTTCCTCTTTCTCCCAGCATTCTGTTCTGTTTACTCCTCCCACCTTTGTTTTAACCTATCAGGGCCAAGCAGTTTCTTTATTACTTAACCAATGAAATCAACAGATTGATATATGACACTCCCACATTACATGTGTGCTTTAATGATTGTAGTTAGCTCATCAGGACTGGCAGAAAACCCCTTTATCTACTGAACCAACTCTACCCCAAAGAAGTATTTTAATGTCATGGTGATTCTAACAGTGTGGTTATGACATGAATATAGAAATCAACCAATAGGAGAGAATAGACTTTCCTGGAAATAATCTCTCAATTATAATAGTTAAATGGTTTTTGATATGGCTGTTAAGAACGTTAAATGGGAACATCATTCATTCCAACAAATATTCTAGGGTAAATCAGATGTCTGTAAGCAAAAGAACAAAGCTGAATTCTCACCTTAAAGTGTATTTCAAACAAATGAAAATTGGCCAAACATAAAAGCAAGGGCCTAAATTACAATGCTCTTAGAGAGACGTACGGAATGATTTACCACACAGGATTTCACAGTCATATTTTGTATATCCCTCAACAAGTACAGACAGCCAAAAAAAACATTAAATTGATTATACTAAACTTAATAACTCCTATGTAAAAGGCGACAAATTCAATGAAGTGAAAAGTTCACCTATAGAATGGGAATAGTGTTTATGTCATTTATCTGATACAGGATCATTCTCAGAAATCAACAACAACAAAACCAACCTAACTAAAAATTTAAATAAAAGATTATCAAAGGGAGTCTAGAACCATCCATTAAACACAGGAGAAAAATGCTCTATCACGAGTCATTTGGAAGTGAAAACCGACAAGAAGTGCACACCACTTTTGTCCTATTATGATTACTATTCCTTAACAAATGACAGAAAATCATAAGTGCTGGTACTACTGATAAAAATATAAAGTGGTTCATTTGCAAAGGGAAATGTATAACACTTGCTTCATAAAGCAAAGCCAGAACCACTGTATAATCCAACTACTCCACTTCTGGCTTTCACTTCTGATTCCAAACAATTGAACTCAAAATCTCTGAAAGATTTGTACATCCATATTCACAGCATCAGTATGAGCAACAGTTAACATGTGGAAGCAAGTCAAATTTATATAGATTATGGAACAAAAATACAATGGGATGTGCAGACAGAGAGAGGGAATTCTGATGTATGATGCAATAAGACTTGATAACATTGAGGACATCACAGTAAGTAAAATAAGTCAATAAAATACAACTGCATGTCTCCCCTCATGCCAAGTACTAAGCTTGAAGAAATTAATACAGGAAGAACATAGTGTGGTGATTTTCAGGAACGAGAGGAGAAAAAAATAGGAAGTTATGGTTTAATGATCCTAGGGTTCAGCTTGCCAAAAAGAATTTGGATATTGGAAGTGACAAATGGTTACATAACAAGTCATGATGGTGAAATGGCGCATTTCACATGATGGATTTTAAAATCATAACTAAGAGTGCAATTGGGGTTAATAAACTGAGTAGGAGTAAAGTAGTTGTTTATGAAAGTTTAGTTTCACCCAGAGAAGTTGCAACATTCCTCATGATGAAGAAGCACTACCCCCAATTCAAGAATAAAAATAATAAATAAGAATGACACATGAATTACCTTTGTAGATGTGAAAATAAATATTGATTATGAGAAGCTTGAAATCCCTTCCATATTTAATGAAAGCTGAGCTTCCGAGGAGTCTATGCATTAAATACAAAATCAGAGATGGGTTTGTTTCTGCATGCCAGAAGCTTTAGGACCCTGCTAAGATAACTAGAGTGTGTTAGTCTCCATCTTTGTATGTGGCCGTTTGTGGAAGGAACTTAGTGCATCGTGGTGAATAAAATAATAGGATCCTAATGCTAAGTAATTTACACAAATGGCTCTAATGCACAGTGACTGACCACAAAACCAAGAGCAGAAAGAACATGAAAATCAGAGCAATGCAGCTGAAAGAGAGAAAAGATAAGAGAACTCTAGATGCTGCCAATAATGGAATTATTGGAAATAATTTAACATAATATTATATTCAAGGAGGTAAAAGACAAAAATTTAAACTGTGTCAACCCAATACTACCAATGAGAACAAATTAAAAACAGACTGTCTTTAATTAACAAAAAGTAATCTCAGTGAATAATTTTAGTAGAAACTTCAACTCAGATGAACTCAGCATAGCTGAACTTGGAGCCAGGGGTAGTATCAAACTTAACTCTCAGAATAGTACAGAATAATAAGAAAAATATGTTGGCCCCTGTATGAATAACTTTGCCTGTCTTAAGTGAGGTGGCATACCTTTAATTCTAGGATTCAGAGGGCAGAAGAGCTGGATCTTTGTAAGCTCAAGGCTACACTGGTCTAAATAAAGAATTCTAGACAAGCTAGGACTACATACTGAGATGCAATCTCTATAAAAGGAATAAATTAACGAAAACAAAATAGGGAGTGTTGTATGTGATACAAGTCATTAGATTCCTGTGATTCTCACATTCTTTGTGCAGGATAGTTTTCCAGCAAAAGAGACATTTCTTAAATCCCCCACTTTTCTTGGTTCATAATTCAAGTCACATTTTATGAAAGACCAAACTGTTTTTCATATAAATCTAGGAACCCCTCTCTGATTCTCCCGTCTTCAGTGACTACTACAGTGAGGCACATAATACAGATGCAATTCTTTACTGCAGACTTCGACCATTTGGAACATACAAAGGAAAAATAAAAACACAAAGGAAGGGAAAATTAAGTCCCTCACATCCCAGAAGGATTTGCCATTAAGGAGATTCTGATGTCTTCTCAGGTAAATTAAAGTATCTAGATTCTTCTGCTTGTTCATGTTTACATTTTAAAGGAAAATGGATCTGGAATAAATAAGCACTGAGTTCAAGAAGCTATTAGGACATGAATCATAATTCTACCTTGTATTTAGGGAACTGAAATATGTATGTTATTTTAGGACCCCACCAAATGCATTTCTTCCTAGTTTTAAGCCTCATCTATCCTCCAAACAATGGATGTCCTCATCAATGAGGATGACTTTTGCTATACCCATACTTTAGTCCCATAAATAGGAATCTTTTAACACTGTCTGCATTCTATCCATTGCTCTGTTCTTGGGAAAGTAAAACAGCAACCTTTCTGTATAGTTCCTAGGGAAGCTACTTCTCACCAAACTTATCTGAAATAAACTAGTTTATTGTCTTAGTGGGATAATCAGTAGAGAAGTAAGCATGAAGCATTAGACAAAAATTACAAAGTTATTTCACAGCAATGGACAAGGAAGGCACCAAAATTATCTTAACATTGGTAGAAACATAATTACTAAAAAATATTGGTAGTTTTCTCTCTGTTTAAAAATATTAATTTAATTTATTATTATGGGTATGATGTCTGAGAATATTCAGTGGGTAAATTCTCATCTTTAATTGGTCTACTAACATTTACCATTTTTAGTTTTAAACTCATGATTTTGAATGATATTCCAAAGATACTAATTTTGTTCCATTGCTGTAGCTTTTATAACTCCTAAAGTCTCCTCACTACTTTGGTATTACAGAAATAATCATAAGCATGACCCACAGATTTTGTGTAGTCCCGACTTTAGTCTCACATACTAGTTTCTTGTCCCGTGCCCCACACCTTTGATGTTCAAGTCCTTTCCTTCCTTGGTTCTAAGTACTCTATTGCTTCACATAAAATTCTGTCTTGTATTTTGCTTTTAGCCATTTTCTTTTTGTTAATTCATATATATTAACTTGTGAATCCCATGTGACTTTTACCTCCAGAGAAGCCATTACCTTCAATTATACCAGAAGCCTTTATATGAATACTTACGTTTTATTTGGCATCTTTAATAACTACACTTTCTAGTCTAAAATCTCTAAAAGTTTAAAAATAATAATATGTAGGTGTGTGTGAGTGTGTGTGTGCATCCGTGTGAGCATGCAATGTGTTTGCTGCAAGACAGAAACTAGTGCCATGGTGCATGGGTAGAACTCAGAAGACAAGTTTATGGAGTTATTTCTGGCCTTCTACCTTTATGAAGGTTGTGATGATTTAATTTGGGTTTTCAGTAACACTTTGGAAGTCCCTATACT
>NW_026067910.1:5457614-5463249 GCF_014885135.2 Alexandromys fortis | reverse complement strand
GGTTTTCAGGCAAACATTGGATGTCCCTATACTCACTTTGCCAAGTAACCAGTCAAGTTACACTTATGGATTTTTTAATTTGGGTATTTGCTTTTTGACTATTTGCCTTCCTTATTAGAGCATGAACTCTATAAAAAGGTAAGTCCTTGTTTACTCTTGTTTAGAACCTGCCACACAGAAGCATCCACTTATTTTCCATCAATTAATATGTCAATAAGTACCAAAATGTGATGAATGTTAACTCTTTTTTATTTATACAGCATATTAAGATACTGTTCAATTGTGACCAATCAAAAATTATTCTATAGATTCACCTTAGAGATGCTCCAAGATTATTTTTTAAAGGAGGGAGAAATCAGTCAAATTATAGTCTATGGCTTTATTTGTCCACATTTTATAGTAGTTACATGTCTCACTGCTGTTTGCTGGCCTTTAGTAGTGAGCTGTAGCCTCCCTGAGTATATAGTCAAAGGAAATGAAGTCACCATTCAAAACCTTACTGTTATCTAGTGTTGTTGCTATACATCTTCAACCACAATACATGTACTCGCCCTAGTGTCCACCAACAGCTGAAAGACTAAAGACTTTATATGTCATATACCATATATAAAATAAATTACCATTCAAGAGTAAAAATGAAATGAAATTCTGTCATCTGCAGTAAAATTTATGAAGTTCAGGACATCAGCTTAAGTTAATAAGCCAGACAATGAGACAAATTTCATGTGTTCTCTTATATGTTGAAACTGAAAAGTCAAACTTAAAGTAGAATTGTGTTTAGGAACTGGGGAGGGTCTGAGGGGGAAGAAAGGAATGACAATGCCAGAAGCATGGCAAGGTAAGAATATGCACACCCTATTAATTGGCAAAAATATAACATCAAATATCACTAATTGATGTAATTAATATGTGATAATAAAGTTTTTTTAATTATGAAAGTCATTGGTGGTGTAAAGTTTTGTGGTTGCTTTTGACACAGGTGGTTGCATAAGAAAAAATCACAAAAGATTTTATATAGAGAATAGAATACAGAGAATGTCCAGTGAAAGAAGCAGAATCTGAAAATTAGGAATCATCTTCAACAAAAAGCCCAAAGAAGAATAAAGTATGAAGACAATTGGGAGAATGTATTTCAACCAAGAGAAGTATGGTGTAAAAGGAATCATTTAAAAATACAGGTTGGAGACTTAACAGCCCAACTGAAAGCTCTAGAAAAAAAAAAAAAGAAGCAGACTCACCTAGGAGGACTAGAAGATTGGAAATAATCAAACTGAGGGCTGAAATCAACAAAATAGAATCACAGAAAACAATCCAAAGAATCAATGAAACAAAAAGCTGGTTCCTGGAGAATATAAACAAGATTGATAAACCCCTATCCAAACTAATCAAACAGTGGAGAGAGAATATGCAAATTAATAAGATCAGAAATAAAAAGGGGGACATAACCACAGACACAGAGGAAATTCATAGAATCATTAGATCTTACTACAAAAGCCTGTATGCCACAAAACTGGAAAATGTAAAAGAAATGGACACTTTTTTAGATAAATACCATATACCAAAGTTAAACCGGGACCAGGTGAACAATCTAAATAGACCTGTTAGTCGTGAAGAATTAGAAGCTGTTATCAAAAACCTTCCTACCAAAAAAAGCCAAGGACCAGACGGTTTCAATGCGGAAATCTACCAGAACTTCCAAGAAGACCTAATACCTATACTCCTTAATGTATTTCACAATATAGAAACAGAAGAGTCATTGCCAAATTCCTTTTATGAAGCTACAGTTACTCTGATACCAAAACCACACAAAGATTCAACCAAGAAAGAGAATTACAGGCCAATCTCACTCATGAACATCAACGCAAAAATCCTCAATAAAACACTGGCAAACTGAATCCAAGAACACATTAGAAAAATTATCCATTTTGATCAAGTAGGCTTCATCCCAGAGATGCAGGGCTGGTTCAACATACAAAAATCTATCAATGTAATCCATCATATAAATACGCTGAAAGAAAAAACCATATGATCATTTCAATAGATGCTGAAAAAGCATTTGACAAAATTCAACATCCCTTTATGATAAAAGTCTTGGAGAGATTGGGGATACAAGGGTCATACCTAAATATAATAAAAGCTATATACAGCAAGCCGACAGCTAACATCAAATTAAACGGAGAGAAACTCAAAGCCATCCCACTAAACTCAGGAACACTAAACTCAGAAACCCACTCTCGCCATACCTCTTCAACATAGTGCTTGAAGTTCTAGCAATAGCAATAAGACAACATAAGGGGATCAAGGGGATTTGACTTGGAAAGGAAGAAGTTAAACTTTCGTTATTTGCAGATGATATGATAGTGTACATAAGTGACCCTCAAAACTCCACCAAGAAACTTTTACAGCTGATAAATACCTTTAGTAATGTGGCAGGATACAAGATCAACTCCAAAAAATCAGTCGCCCTCTTATACACAAAGGATATGGAAGCAGAGAGGGAAATCAGAGAAGCTTCACCTTTCACAATAGCCACAAACAGCATAAAATATCTCGGGGTAACTCTAACCAAGGAAGTGAAAGATCTATTTGACAAGAACTTTAAAGCATTGAAGAAAGAAATTGATGAGGATACCAGAAAATGGAAGGACCTCCCTTGCTCTTGGATTGGGAGGATCAACATAGTAAAAATGGCAATTCTACCAAAGGCAATTTATAGATTCAATGCAATTCCTATCAAGGTCCCATCAAAATTCTTCACGGATCTTGAGAGGACAATAATCAATTTTATATGGAAAAATAAAAAACCCAGGATAGCCAAAACAATCCTATACAATAAAGGATCTTCTGGAGGCATTACCATCCCTGACTTCAAACTCTATCACAGAGCTACAGTAATGAAAACAGTGTGGTATTGGCATAAAAACAGAGAAGTCGACCAATGGAATCGCATAGAAGACCCGGAATTTAATCCCCAAACCTATGAACACCTCATTTTCGACAAAGGAGCTAAAAGTATACAATGGAAGAAAGAAAGCATCTTCAACAAATGGTGCTGGCACAACTGGATGTCAACCTGTAGAAGATTGAAATTAGACCCATATCTATCACCTTGCACAAAACTCAAGTCCAAATGGATCAAAGACCTCAATATCAGTCCGAACACACTGAACCTGATAGAAGAGAAAGTGGGAAGTACCCTACAACAGATGGGCACAGGAGATCGCTTCTTAAGTATAACCCCAGCAGCACAGACACTAAGGGCAACATTGAATAAATGGGACCTACTAAAACTGAGAAGCTTCTGTAAAGCAAAGGACACTGTCACTAAGACAAAAAGGCAACCTACTGACTGGAAGAAGATCTTCACCAACCCCACAACAGACAAAGGTCTGATCTCCAAAATATATAAAGAACTCAAGAGACTAAACTTTAAAATGCTATTTAACCCAATTAAAAAATGGGGCACTGAACTGAACAGAGAATTCTCAAAAGAAGAATTTCAAATACCCAAAAGACACCTAAGGTTATGCTCAACCTCCTTAGCCATCAGGGAAATGCAAATCAAAACAACTTTGAGATATCATCTTACACCTGTCAGAATGGCTAAAATCAAAAACACCAATGATAGCCTTTGCTGGAGAGGTTGTGGAGGAAGGGGTACCCTCATCCATTGCTGGTGGGAATGCAAACTTGTCCAACCACTCTGGAAATCAGTGTGGCAGTTTCTCAGGAAATTCGGGATCAACCTACCCCAGGACCCAGCAATACCACTCTTGGGAATATACCCAAGAGATGCCCGATCATATGACAAAAGCATTTGTTCAACTATGTTCATAGCAGCATTATTTGTAATAGCCAGAACCTGGAAAGAACCTAGATGTTTTTCAATGGAAGAATGGATGAAGAAAGTGTGGAATATATACACATTAGAGTACTACTCAGCGGTAAAAAACAATGACTTCTCAAAATTTGCATGCAAATGGATAGAAATAGAAAACACTATCCTGAGTGAGGTGTCCCAGACCTAAAAAGATGAACATGGGATGTACTCACTCATAATTGGTTTCTTGCCATAAATAATCGACATTGAGTCTATAATTTGTGATCCTAAAGAATCTAAATAAGAAGGTGAACCCATAGAAAAGCATATATTTATCCTCTTGGATATGGGAAATAGACAAGATTGCCAAGCAAAAATTGGGATCTTGGGGGAGGGGTAGGATAGTGATAAGGGGAGATGGGGAGTGAAATGTGAGAAGGGGAGGATGGGGGGAACTTGGGGAATTGGAATGGTTGGGATAAAGGAAGGATAGATATGGGAGCAGGGAAGGACATATCTTAATTAAGGGATTCAGCTTAGGGTAGGCAAGAGACCTGAACCTAGAGGGGCTCCCAGGTGCCCAGGGCGATGTCCCCAGTTAGTTCCTGGGGCAGCTGAGGATAGGGAACCTGAAATGGCCCTATCCTATAACCACACTGATGAATATCTTGCATAACACCGTAGAACCTTCATTGGGCGATGGATGGAGATAGAGACAGAGACCCACACTGGAGCACCGGAATAAGCTCCCAAGGTCCCAATGAGGAGCAGAAGGAGGGAGTACATGAGCAAGGAAGTCTGGACCGTGAGGGGTGCACCCACCCACTGAGACAGAGAGACTGATCTATTGGGAGCTCACCAAGGCCAGCTGGACTGGAACTGAAAAAGCACGGGAGAAAACCAGATTCTCTGAACAATGAGGACTGATGAGCAGCCAAAGACAATGGCACTGGGGTTTGATCCTACTTCATGTTCTGGCTTTGTGGGAGCCTAGCCAGTTTGGATGCTCACCTTCCTAGACCTAGATGGAGGGGGGAGGACCTTGGACTTTCCACAGTGCAGGGAACCCTGACTGCTCTTCTGACTGCAGAGGGATGGGGAAAGGAGTGGAGGGAGGGGGAGTGGTGTGGGAGGAAGGAGAGGGAAGTGGGAGGCTGGGAAGAGGCAGAAATTAAAAATAAATAAATAAAAATAAAACAAAATAAATAAATAAATAAAATACAACTACCTCATCTTACCTTCTTCATATCTTCATAGCTCAGGAACATAATATTGAAGTCATGTCTATGTTCATACCAGCCTCTTATATGGTCAAACCAACTGCTTCCTACCACTGGGAAGAAAAGTAACAAGTGAGAATGCCAAGCTGTGTGTCTGTGCCTTTTTTCCTGGTTTGGAATTTTTAGAAATAAAATGGAGGCAATTTTGTCTTTTTTCAATATCCAGGAGGCTAACTATATGTTTTTCTTTGGGTTCATCTTCTTATTTAGCTTCTCTAGGATCATGGATTATAGGCTCAATGTCCTTTTTTATGGCTAGAATCCTCTTATGAGTGAGTACATACCATATTCATCTTTTTGGGTATGGGTTACCTGACTCAGGATAGTGTTTTCTATTTCCATCCATTTGCATGCAAAATTCAAGATGTTATTTTTTTAACCACTGAGTAATACTCTAATGCATACATATTTCACACTTTCTTTATTCATTCTTCCATTGAGGCAAAAATTGGAAACTTGGGGGTGGGGTTGGAGTGGAAGTAAGGGAGATGGGGAGAAAAAAGTGAGAAGGGGAGATGGGGAGAGCTTGGGGGAA
>NW_026067910.1:5433086-5452836 GCF_014885135.2 Alexandromys fortis | reverse complement strand
GATGGAGGGGGGAGGACCTTGGACTTTCCACAGTGCAGGGAACCCTGACTGCTCTTCTGACTGCAGAGGGATGGGGAAAGGAGTGGAGGGAGGGGGAGTGGTGTGGGAGGAAGGAGAGGGAAGTGGGAGGCTGGGAAGAGGCAGAAATTAAAAATAAATAAATAAAAATAAAACAAAATAAATAAATAAATAAAATACAACTACCTCATCTTACCTTCTTCATATCTTCATAGCTCAGGAACATAATATTGAAGTCATGTCTATGTTCATACCAGCCTCTTATATGGTCAAACCAACTGCTTCCTACCACTGGGAAGAAAAGTAACAAGTGAGAATGCCAAGCTGTGTGTCTGTGCCTTTTTTCCTGGTTTGGAATTTTTAGAAATAAAATGGAGGCAATTTTGTCTTTTTTCAATATCCAGGAGGCTAACTATATGTTTTTCTTTGGGTTCATCTTCTTATTTAGCTTCTCTAGGATCATGGATTATAGGCTCAATGTCCTTTTTTATGGCTAGAATCCTCTTATGAGTGAGTACATACCATATTCATCTTTTTGGGTATGGGTTACCTGACTCAGGATAGTGTTTTCTATTTCCATCCATTTGCATGCAAAATTCAAGATGTTATTTTTTTAACCACTGAGTAATACTCTAATGCATACATATTTCACACTTTCTTTATTCATTCTTCCATTGAGGCAAAAATTGGAAACTTGGGGGTGGGGTTGGAGTGGAAGTAAGGGAGATGGGGAGAAAAAAGTGAGAAGGGGAGATGGGGAGAGCTTGGGGGAATGGGAGGGTTGGGATGGAGGAAGGGTGGATATGGGAGCAGGGAATTATATATCTTAATTAAGTTAGTCATTTTGAGGTTGGCAAGAGACTTGACTCTAGAGATGTCCCCAGTTGTCCATGTAGATGTCCCCAGCTAGATCCTTGGGCAGCTAAGGAGAGGGAGCCTGAAATGGCCCTATCCTATAGCCATTCTGATGAATATCTTGCATATCACCATAGAACCTTCATCTGGCGATGGATTAAGCTAGAAACAGAGACCTATATTGGAGCAGTGGACTGAGCTCCCAAGGTCCAAATGAGGAGCAGAAGGATAAAGAACATGAGCTACAAAGTCAGGACTGCGAGGGGTACACCCATCCTCTGAGATGGTGGGGCTGATCTAATGGGAGCTCACCAAAGCAAGCTGGACTGGGACTGATGGAGCATGTGATCAAACCGGACTCTCTGAACGTGTTGGACAAAGAGGGCTGACTGAAAAGCCAAGGACAGTACTGCATGGACTGGCTTTGTGGAAACCTAGTCTGTTTGGATGCTCACCTTCCTAGACCTGGATGGAGGGGGGAGGACCTTGGACTTCCCACAGGGCAGGGAACCCTGACTGCTCTTTGGACTGGAGAGGGAGGGGGAGGGGAATAGGGGGAGGGGGAGGGAAATGGGAGGAGGTGGAAATTTTTAAGTAAAAATAAATAATAATAATAATAATAATAATAATAATAATAATAAAAAATGGAGGGCCTGCGATGGATGTCTATATTTCTATTTAAAATGTTTAGTGGTTTGGGAAAACAGTTACCTGACATTCATAGAAACTTGCGTATAAAATGTTACTACAGGAGTAGGAAAGAAGTAATAGAGAAATAAAGGGCCTGAGACTGCATGTGGCTTTAAAACATACTGTTTCTTATTCCTACTGCTCCATAAAGGACACAAGTCTCTGTTTCTCTTCTTGTTCACTGTCTGCAGTGGTACAGAATCTGAATATCATCTTACAAGCAAGTGAAATTCTGATTCCACATGTGATGTGCTGTGAAATAATGAAATAATGCTCTTGTACCCTGTAAAGATTTGTCACTTGTATTGGTTTAATAAAAAACTGATTGGCCAGTATCCAATCAGGAAGTATAGGTGGGGTGACCAGACAAAGAGAATTCTGGGAAGAGGAAATGCAGAGACATTCATCTTCCAGATGAAGCAACATAACAATGCTGCACCCAGAGAGGGTACCAAGTCATGTAGTTAAACATATATAAGAATTATGGGTTGACTTAAGTCGTAAGAGCTAGTTAATAATAAGCCTGATCTAATAGGCCAAACAATTTATTTATAATTAACATAAGCCTCTGTGTTTCTTTGGGACTGAATGACTACAGATCCATGAGGGACAGAAACTTCTTTCTACAGTGATAAGCCTCTTTCTTTAATTAATACATCTATGTAATAGAATGAACAATTCCACAGCTGCAGTATAAAGCCATATACAGGCTCAAGCAAAACGTACAACAACTCTCAGCATTTCCTCTGCCAGAATGGATTATTCTACCTTTGCCACTAGTTGGATGGAATTGATAGAATGTCTGTAAACCAATATACTTCCTGCATGATATACCTTTGTAATCCTGACAATCCTCAAATGGTACATAAAGATAGAAAACAAAGTTGATAGTGCATAGAGTTGATATGCAATTGTCACTAGAGATAAGTTCTTTGTGTTTTGTCTTTTTGTTTTTGTTTTTCTGCTATTGTTTTTCTTGTTTCAGTATTTTTTCTTGTTCCTTTCCAAAAGAAATGTCTCATTTTGTTTCTTTATATTATGTTCTATATATCTGAGAATTTGGCTTACTGGCACCTTTTGTGTAATTCATTTGAGTATGGGTCAATGAATTAATACTTACCTCTTCCGTCTAGGAATGCTTGCATAAATTTTTCCACAGAATTTGAGGCTTCAAGTGAAACAATCAAACTTGAAAAATGAAAGTAGGAGGTCAAAACATCTTTAGGATTTCTGTATATATAAAGAATCTGTAGGAAGAATTATATACTTGTTTTTTTAATCAAATCTTGGATATGCTTATAAGTTTTTAAATACAATTTTATAATATTCAATTGTAATAATAAGCATAATTATTTCTTCTAGTCTTTGAGCTGTACAAAGTCAAATGGTTTTATTTATATTTTGGCATTACAAAGAGTACTGTAATAAACAACCTTTCTCTATGGCATTTCATGTTTAAGAATGTGGTTCAAAAAGAGGTCAAGACCATGATGGGTACACCCACTGAAACAGTCTACCTGAGCTAATGGGAGCTCTAACTCCAGTTGAACATGGAAGGACCAAACATAGGTCCAAACTAGACCCTCTGAATGTGGGTGAGAGTTGCATGGCTGGGGCAGACTGAGGGACCACTGGCAGTATCATCAGGATTTATCCTTACTGCTTGTACTGGCTTTTGGGGAAACTATTTTCTTTGGATAGATACATTGCTCAGCCTAGATATAGTAGGGAGTACCTTGGACCTTCCCCAAAGCAATGTGCCTTATCCTGTCTAATGAGTGGGTGGGGGGATTAGAGTGTAGGGAGCTATGTGGAGGGAAAGGGATGAGCGGAGGAAGGAAGCAGAACTTGGATTGATATGTATAATGAAAAAAGATAGCTTGTTTTCTTTTTTTAAAACAGTAAAAATTAAAATTAAAAAGAATGTAGCTCAATTCTCCAAAAGCATATTATTTGTAATGTTCATAAATATTGAACATAAATTTGTCTTATGTGATCAAAATATATTACATAAATTTTTTAGTTAAAAATTTAAAAGTAAAATTCACTAGCTATGAGGGTCAAATGATGGGTATTATGTGATAGCAGAGGAGATAAATCTGAAAACAAAAAAATAATAATTACATTGATATAACTAGTAATCGATGATATTCAAATAAAAATGAGCTTTTCTTTCATATCTTTCAGAAAAATAATTTTCTGAAATTAAATTCATGTAAACATGAATTAAGAGCATAAGTAGGATAAAAACTCACACATAGAAGCAATAATCTGTGGGTGTCTGTCCACATTAGCACCTGGGTATTTAGTAAAGGAGGAGGAGCTCATGCCAGCTTTGGCTACATGAAATACTCTCATAAGGGAAATAAAGTAAGGGAGTAAGGAAAAGAATAAGAAAGAAAAACCAAAACCCAGAGAACGTATCTCTAGGCTTAAAGCAAGGAAAAAATTCTCAAATGTGAATTAATTTAAAAGAAAAATCAGACAGGCCCCACTGACCCCACCTGCACCAGAAAGAAACAGGTTGGTATCTGATATCTTGGCTGGAAAGTCCTGCTCTCTAGGCCCTAACCCCTACACTTCTGTCAACCACAGAACCCCCAGAAATCAGGCAGCAGCTCTCTCTCCCATCTACCATCCCCTGCTGCAGGACCACTGGATGACCTACACATGAAGGGACAGCAACTCCTGAGCCATAGGCCCAAACTACACCCAGAGGAAGAGGCCAGAATTTCACTTGGATGAAGAGCAACCACCAGAACTACAGAACCCACTTGTACCAATTGGAGGACAAAAATAGGTAGACTGCAGTGTAAGAATACATACAACAACATAAAGAGCAACATGGCATCACCAGAAATGGGTGGTTCTATAACAACATCCCAACACACAGATGAAGCAGAAGAAAATGACCTTAAATATAACTTTATGAAAATGATGAAGGCCCTTAAGAGGAAATGAAAAAAATGGAATAAAAAGAAAAAAAAAACAGTGGAAGAAATCAATAAAACCTTTAAAGACAATCAAGAATGCCATAAAAAAAAACAATCAAACAAGAGAAGGAAATAGTTCAAATAGAGGCAATAAAGAAAATACAAATTGGGGGAGGATTGAACGGGGGAGGGAAGAGGCAGGAAGAAGAGCAGAGAAAAATGTAGAGCTTGATACAAATGAATAAAAAACAACAAACTGAAGAAATTTTGGTTGTAGAAAAACAGGTAAATGAACAGGAACTGTTGATGCAAGCATAACCAATTGAATGAAAGATATGGAAGATAAAATCTCAGGAGTTGAAGATACAATAGAAGAAGTTGATTCATCAGTCAAAAAAAATGTTAAATCCAACAAATTCTTAGCGTGAAACATTTAGGAAATCTGTGACAATATGAAACAACCAAACCTAAAAATAATAGGAATAGAAGGAGAAGAATACCATCTCAAAAGCATAGAAAATATTCAACAAAATCATAGAAAACTTTCCTAACCTTGAGAATGAAATGCCTATGCAGGTACAAAGCATACAGAACACCAAATATATTAGACCCAAAAAATATATTCTTGAAATATATTAATGAAAATACTAAATATACAGAATAAGAAAAAGTATACCAAGACTTTCAAAGGAAAAAAAAAGCCAAGTAACATAAAAAGATAGACCCTAAAGAATTACACCAAACTTCTCAACAAAAATTCTGGAAGCAAGGAGGTCCTCGGCAGATGTTATGCAGACAATAAGAGATCATGGATGCCAGCCCAGACTACGATACCCAGCAAACCTCTCAATCATCATAGATAGACAAAACAAGATATTCCTGACAAAACCAGTTTTAAGCACTACTTAGCCACAAGGCCAGCCCTACAGAAAGTACTAGAAGAAAAACTCCCATCAAAGGAAGCTAGCTGCACCCACAAAGAATACAGCTAACAGGCAACCTCATACCAGCAAGACCCAAAGGGAAGCACACAAACACTACCACCACCACCAAAACCAAATAGGACAGCAATTAAAAATCAATGGTCATTAATATCTCTTAATATAAGTATTCTCAATTCACTTATGAAAAGAGACAGGCTATCAGAATGAATACAAAAACAGGACTCATCAATCTGCTTTATAAAAGAAACACACCTCAAACTCAATGACAGTGATTACCTCAGAGTAAGGGTTAGGAAGGGATATTTCAAGCAAATGGACCAAAGAAACAAATGGGTGTAACTATCCTAATATCTAAGAAAATAGATTTTAAACTAAAATTATTCAAAAGAGATGGAGAAGGACATTTAGCATATGTCAGGCTAATGGGAGTTCAGGGTTTAAGGACTGACAGTTGGGGAACCAGCATGGGACTGAACTAGATCCTCTACATGTGGGTGACAGTTATGTGGCTTGATCTGTTGGAGGGAGCCCTGGCAGTCGCACCAGGACCATCCCAGGTGCCTGAACTTGCTTTTCGGACTTCATTCCCTATAATGGGTTACCTTACTCAGCTTTGATATCAGGGGAGAGGCTTGCTCCTTCATAAGTTAGTAGTCCAGATCTTGTTGATTTCTGAAGGAAGGCCTTACTCCCTCTGAGAAGTGGATGGGGAATGAGAATGGGATAGGTGGAGGACAGGGAAAGAGGATAGAGGGGGAACTGGGGTTGGTATATAAGGATGAAAAGTAATTTTTAAATAAAAATATGAAAAAATAGCAAAAGATCAATCAGTTTGATAACATGGAAATTAAGAATGTTGCTGATGAAAACATACATGAGAAAAGCAATGAGGATGAGCTAAATTAGATTCATTTCTAGAAGGGATAGAAAGAAAACTTAACAGAAGAATGTAATAAAATATTGGGCTATTGATAGACTCTTTTCACACAATCAAAAATAATGATGGCCATTAAACATCCAACATTGGCACTCCCATTATAAGGATGAGGATGCAAATTAACATACATTTGAGACACCTTTTCCTAGCTGTCATGTTGATAAACATCTAAAAGTCTGATATGTCAAGTTACTAGAGAAACATTAATAAGTCATCTTTTACACATTTCTGCAAAAAATGACAAATCCCTTTCTTCAGAATTACTGCACCACCTTTGTGGGTGGAGTACTCTGGTCACTGTGGCTCTGCAGCTCTATTCATGGGTGTGGGTTCTAGGGAAGCTGCTGAGAGGGTACCAGGAGACACACTCAAGAATGTTCATAGCAGCTGCATCCCAGTGGCAAAACACTGGAATAGCCTAATTATTCAGTATTTAGAGAAGGCATTTCATGGGTACAGTAAGTCACTAAACTCTATGACATACTTTGACTTTTTTGTTCTTGAAAACTTTTGGCACCAAATAATACGGGAGGTGGGTAGAAAAGATACGAGGTGATGGCATCTTGACAAAGTCCAAATTATGAATATTGTACTCAAAGAATGGTGCTCTGTCTACTGTTTGGATGTTTTCAGTGTTGTTCCTGTGTCCCTCAAAATAAATCAGGCTGAGGATCTGTTGTGTCCAGACGGTACCTGTAAGAACAAATAACAACCCCGTTTTCAGTGCTGAAGAAGGTTTTAATAATGAATACTAACACTAATGTCATCCAGTTTACAAATAATTTGGGGCTTCTTTCCTTTAGCACTCAAGGCAGGCTTGGATGTACCCCTTTTTCATTCCCCATTGTCTGTATCAAACACTCAAGTCAGTAAGTTTGTACTCTATAACTCTGTTCCTTTCTCACTTACAAAGATGTGCTGATTGGTAATGATAATCCAGATGATTCTTGTGGTGTCTGTATGTTCTATGCTATGATGTTTATGGGCAATTCGGATACATTTCTGAAACTACTTCATTATTTGCTTATACTTTATAACTGTGAAAAAACTAATAGAATTAAATATTTCTATTTTCTATTCCTTATCTTTCTTTGTACTCTCAAATACTTCTTACTATATTCCCAGTAATTGATCGTAGCATACATGTAGAAAGAGGAAACCAAAGATTTCAGTGTTATTGACATTTGGTCTCTGGACTATTAGATCAAATCATACAGTGGAATTATTTGGGAAATAAGTGCAAAATTCCAATTCTATTCCCTTTCAGAGTTGATCCCACGTGATCAAACACTGTCATGCTTAGGTTTAGCCTTAATTATTAATGGCTAACCCAGATAATTCATTGGTGGCAGTGTAGATTTGATAAATCCTTAATTATTAATGGCTATTCCAGATACTTCATTGGTACTAGTTTAGATTTGATTAACTAGCCACTATTCCCAGTGAGGATTGATGGTGCACTACATAAGCAGAGCCTTAAATTTTGAAAGAGCTGATCATGCCAAAACATCCCAGAATCCAGGGCTTATGACAGTAAATGTGTCGGTATCCTGTGTGGCACAATATAAACATTCATTGCCTATTTCAGTCTTCCTGAGGACTTCTAAAAGCACCCAGTGTGTCTACTGTGACTGAATTATTTAGTTATTATCTACAGTGAACCACTAACTGCCTCACAGGACCCTTCATTCTGTACCACATTAAACATTACAAAGATGGAAGCAAAGTATGATTTGATATGAACAAAGAAATATTTTTGCAAAGCATCTTTATTTACTGAAATCGTCAAATAGAGACATAAAATCTTGGTGTTATTGTACATGGACATTGAGGGTGGGGTGTGGATGTGAAATCTTCACACCTATTGCTTTACTATGTAGTCTATGTTAACCACTGCAAAAACTTATACCAATACTTGTAAGTTTCATCTTCTGCTGAGGTAGAAGTACCTTTACAAAAGGAACTTCAGTTTATCTTCATGTCCAACAGAAAACAGGAGTTAAATGATAGTGCCTGCGTTTGCTTGTCCTGATTAGCTTCAGAAACCTTAAGACTTCTAGGCTTCCGGGAAGACTCACTGTTTTAATAAGATGGTTTTGTTTTGAGAATTTTATGTACATTACAGCTGTCCTAGAAATTTTGTGAACAGAATTGCATGTTTTTGAAATTTAATCCTCTTTGCATAATAAAACATGTATCTTTTGCAGAAATAGCTTTTGATGATCTCAGACCTGTTCAACAGGTTAAAGCATCTTGTCATCATTTACCAAAAAGCTGCTGCTGGCTTCATATTTGATTCCCACCCCCCAGCATTTTTCCACAATAAATTACAATATATACATGGCAAGTGTTTTTACCCATAGAGACTTGAGTTTTATTTATGCTTTGAACATATGTTGTTCTAAATTGTAGGTTGCTATGATTACAGATACTGTTGTCTGATGGGATTTAGGATGTTCATGGAGACAATTCATTGGACTTGTATGAGGGGTTATCTAGATTAAGTTCATCAAGTTGGACTGCAGATGGAAGTTGACAAGAAACCTTCACCTGCCATTGGGAATTCGTCAACATGATGATGTATTCTGGTGTACAAGTGACAAAAGAAACTAATACTGTTGAAATGACAGTGGGTAAAAAGAATATTTATGCACTTATTATCAAACCAAAATATGGGAGGTGATAGTGCATAGTTTTAATCCCAAAACATGGGAGACAGAGGCAGGCAGATCTAGATGAGTTCAAGGCCAAACTTGTCTACAAGAGCTAGTTCCAGGACAGGCTCCAAAGTGACAGAGAAAGCCTGTCTCAAAACATAAATAAATAAATAAATAAATAAATAAATAACAACAACAACAACAACAACAAAACAAAGACAAATACCATATGGCCTATTTATTCCACTCACCAGATTTTGGATATGTGACTATGAAGACATCATCATCTCTAATTTCCTGATCATCCATGTTTTCCACTATGTTCATTTTAACTAGAGACAGGTGAAAGTTATAGCCTCTGAAGTTAAGTAAATATTCATCTTGATTGTCCATAGTGATTTACCTAGAAGAAAAATTATAAAATTTTCTTTACTATGAAGGTATTTTCCAATAGTAAGTGATCGACATATTCCAAGCACACTGTAATATCCATCACATATTAATATTTACTATAATGAGCTATTACATATGCTAGTTTATTTAAATTTATAAAAATTTTATGTTACTATATTTTTATTATCACTGTATAAAATATGAAGAAACAAACATAGCAGGAAGTTAGAAAGATTTTTTTCCATAATTCCAAATGGGAAAGGTGATATTAATTCTAAACATACAGACGAGGAAATTAGGGTACAGAGAATGCAGCCAACTTATTCAATGATGTCCTGCTCGTCAACTTAGAAAGAAGATAGCAAACAACTGAGGCAGAGTAGATGTTTGTAACTAAAGAGATTATTTGTATAATAAAGTTTTATTCCTTATTTAGGGCCTGTATTATACAGGTCCATATTTCTACATTTTATGGCAGCCATAATTCTGAGCAACCTTCAGGGCACAAACAAAAAAAGGGCTGAATAATGGACACATTACACTATCTTATTGACCATGGACTTCTCCAATTTTTGTCATTAAAAAGAAATCAAGAAAGTGAAACTTTTTCAGGATTTAAGGGAGGTTAATGCAACCATGCAGCTGATAGCAGCATTACAACCAGGACTGCCTTATCCTACAATGATACCAAAAGGCACCCATTAAATTATTTTAGACATAAAAAATTATTTCTATACCACCCCTTTATCACCACAAGATTGCCAAAGATTTGCCTTGGATATCCCCTCATTTAATTTCAGAGAGGCATAGAAGAGATATCAATGGAGCATCTTAATTCAGGGTATAGCAAACAGTGCCACTTTATGCCAGAAGTTTGTAGCTCAGGTTAGAGATCAATTTCCACTGATTTTTGTCATCCATTATATGGATGACATTATATGGATGAAGGAGTTTTACTTGAGACATATGAACTATTACAACAGAGCCTTAGTCTTCAAGGCTTACTTATTTCCAGAGAAAGTGCAGAAGCACCCACCTTTCAGTATTAAGGTCATATGCTTTCCCCCAAAATATAAGCCTCAAAAATTAGAAATATAGAAGGATAGTTTAAAGACACTAAATGACTTTCAAAAGTTGTTAGAAAATATCTAATGGCTTTGATCTTATCTAAGGTATCCTATGGGAGACCTGTATACTCTAAGTGAAATCCTTAAAGGGGATAGTAATTCAAATTTCAGCAGATAGCTTTCAGCAGCTGCCGGACAGGTTCTCTCTCTGGTAGAGCAGGCTATACAGAACAACTCATACATTATATTGATTACAGCCAAACATGGCAGGCATGCATTTTTCTCACAAAACTAGATCCCACAGTGGTTTTATGACAAAACAAGACACTCTTATGGATGCACCTTCATGTATCATCACAAAATCTTTAATTTGAATCATTAGCATGTTAGCACAGAAGAACAGGATAGAATCTAAGAAATATTTTGGTAAGGAACCAGTTGTAATCAATGTTCCTTATACTAAACAATAAATTGAGTCGTTATTTCAAAATATTGATTCTTGAGCAATTGCATTTGCTCAAATTCAAGGCCAGATTAATAATGTTTTCCCAACTGACCATTGCTGCAGTTTACCCAACTGCATTCATTCCTTTTTCCTAAAGTAGTAGCAAAAGATCTTACAAAGGATGCTTTGTTAATTTTCACTGATGGCTCGTATGTGACTAAAAATAAATGACATGCAGTGCAGACAGAACTAACTTCAGCTCAAATAGTCAAGCTGTGATCTATGGCTTTTGTGTTTCAAAATTTTGCAAATGAAGTGTTTAATTTATATACTGACAGTCATTACATTTAAAATGCTCTTCAGGTTCTAGAGACTGTCTCTCATATTGGGACTAGCAATCAACAAGTTAAGATGCTCTTCCGGTAGATTTAAGAAGCCAAACAACATTGAAAGTTACCATGTTTTTGGGACATATCACAGCAAACTCGAATCTTCCTGGACCATTAGCTGTAGGTAATACTTTAGCTGACAAGCTTACAAAAATAATTGTTCTATCACAGGTTGAGCTTGCTCAGTAGTTGCATGTTTTGTACCATTAAAATAGCTTAAGTTTAAGAAAGCAACTTAAATTAAAGTGAAACTGCTTGCCTAATTGTTAAGCAAAGTGAGATATGACCACAGTACTTACCTGTACCTCATTTGGGGGTAATCCTCAAGGACTGCTTCCATATCATATATGGCAAATAAATGTTACCCATGTAACAGAATTTGGAAAATTGAGATATGTGCATGTAACAATTGATATATATTCAGGATTCTTGATGCTCACTGCACAAACTGGGGAATTCACTAAGTATGCAATAACTCATTGCTTAAAATGTTTCCCATGCATGGGAGCACAAATCATGATAAAGATGGACAATGGGTCTGGATACGTTAGTAGAGCATTTGAACAATTTTGTACCCAGTACATAAGACCAATATTCCTTATAATTCTAAAGAACAAGGAATTGTAGAGCATGATCATAGCTTCTTGAAAACAACTTCAAAAGATAAAAGCATGAGAATTGTATTCTCAAAGTCACATAATGCTTTAAATCATTCACTGTTTACTCTAACTTTCTTGAATATGGATGTTCATGAGTGATCAGCAGCAAAAAGATTGTAGCATAATAGTACAAAGACCACCATTGCTAAATCAAGGTGGAAAGATCCTTGTACTGGAAAATGGAAAGGACCAGACCCTATATTAATATGTGGTTGAGGGCATGTCTGTGTTTTTTCCCAAGATGAAGATTCTGTGAGATGGCTTCCACAATAACTGCTTTGATGTGTCCAACAGAAGGACACATAACCTGATGACATCATAGCTGAAAAAGCCCTAGCAGGAGAGTTGTAGTGAAAGAAGATGGAGAAAAAACCCATGGTCTAGCCTTCCCTACCCCCAACAGAGACCATGGATGCAAGCCAAGATTACTATATCCAGCAAAGCTTTCTTTTACAATTGATGGAGAAACAAGATATTCCATGACAAAAACAGATTTAAAAAATATGTATCCACAAACCCATCCTTAAAGAAAGTACTAGAAGGAAAAGCTAAACCCAAGGAAGCTACCTACAACCCCAATAACACAGACTTCTGATAATGCTCAACCAACACAACCCAAAGAAGGGAAACACACAAACACACCCACCAAAAAATAATTGGAGTTAACAACCACTGGTCATTAACATCGCTTAATATCAATCGACTCAATTCACCTATAAAAAGACACAGGCTAAGAGAATGGATACAAAAACAGGATCCAGCCTTCTGCTGTATACAAGAAATACACCTCAACCTCAAAGACAGATACTACCTCAGAGTAAAGGGTTATGAGAAGTATTTCCAATCAAATGGACATAACAAACAAGGGAATGTGGCTATCCTAATATCTAACAAAATTGATTTCAAACTAAAATCAATCAGAAGAGATGGAGAAGGACACATTATACTCATAACAGGAGCAATTCATCAAGATGAAGTCTCACTCATGAATATTTATGCCCCTAATACAAGAGCATTCATGTATGAAAAGGAAACATTACTAAAACTTAAATTGCACACCAAGCCCCACACACTAATAGTAGGAGACTTCAACACTTCTCACTTTCCAATGGACAGATCAACCAGATAGAAGATTAACAGAAAAAATAAAAACTAACAGATGTTCAAATGGACTTAACAGACATCTATATAATATTCCACCCAAACAGAAAAGAATATACTTTCTTCTAGCACCTCATGAAACCTTCTCTAAAATTGATCACATCCTCAATAACAAAGCAAGCATCAACAAATACAAAAAAAAATAATGGAGTAACCACCTGTGTCTTATCGAGTCAGCATGAAGTAAAGTTAGAATTTAACAACAATACTACCCTCAGAAAATCCAAAAACTCATGAAATCTGAACAGTCAACTACTGAACCACCCCTGGGTCAAGGAATAAATAAAGAAAAAAATTATTCTTCCTTGAATTCAATGAAAAATGAAGACACAACATATCTAAACCTATGGGACACTATGAAAGCAGTGCTAAGAGGAACGTTCATAGCATTAAGTGCCCACATAAAGAAAACAAAGAAAGTTCACATTAGCACATTAACAGCACACATGAAAGCTCTAGAAAAAGAAGCAGACTCACTCATGAGGAGTAAACGACTGGAAATAATCAAACTGAGGGATGAAATCAACAAAATAGAAACACAGAAAACAATTCAAAGAATCAATGAAACAAAGAGCTGTTTCTTTGAGAAAAACAACAAGATTTATAAACCCATATCCAAACTAATCAAAAGACAGAGAGGGAACATCCAAATTAAAAAAAAGTCAGAAATGAAATGGCGATATAATAACAGATACTGAGAAAATTCAGAGAATGATTAGGCCTTACTACAAAAGCCTGTACTCTACAAAATTGGAAAATGTAAAAGAAGTGGACAATTCTTTATATATCCTATACCAAATTAAATCAAGACCAGGTGATCAATCTAAATAGACCTGTAAGTCAAGAGAAAATTTAAGTTGTCATAAAAAAAAAAAAAACTCCCAACCTGAAAAAGCCCAGGGCCAGATGGTTTTAGTGCAGTATTCTACTAGAACTTCCAAGAAGAGTTAATACCTATATTACTCAATGTGTTCCACATAATAGAAGCAGAAGGATCATTGCCAAAGTCTTTTCATGAAGCTACAGTATCCCCAATGCCAAAACCGCACAAAGACTCAACCAATAAAGAGAATTACAGACAAATCTCACTCATGAATATGGTTGCAAAAATTCTCAATAAAATACTGGCAGACCAAATCCAAGAAGACATCAAAAGTTATCCATTATGATCAAGTAGGCTTCATGCCAGAGATGCAGGGCTGGTTCAATATATGAAAATCTATCAATGTAATTCATCATATAAATAAATTGAAGAAAATACCATATGGTCATTACATTAAATGCTGAAAAAAATTGACAAAATTCAAAACCCCTACACGATAAGGTATTGGAGAGATTAAGGATATACAGATCATACCTAAATATAATAAAAGTAATATATAGCAAGCTGACAGCTAGCATCAAATTAAATGGAGAGAAATTCAAAGTGATTCCATTAAGATCAGGAACAAGACAAGACTGTCCACTCTCTCCATATCTCTTCAACATAGTGCTTGAAGTTCTAGCAATAGCAATAATGCAACATAAGGATATCAAGTGGATGCAAATTAGAAAGGAAGAAGTGAAATTTTCATTATGTGCAGATGATATGAGAGTGTATATAAGTGACCCCCAAAACTCCACCAGAGAACTTTCTATGGCTGATAAAAAAAAAACTTCAGTAATGTGGCAGGATACAAGATCAACTCAAAAAAATCAGTAGCCCTCCTAAATACAAAGGATAAAGAACCTGAGAGGGAAGTCAGAGAAACATCACCCTTCACATTAGCCATAAAGAGCATAAAGTATCTTGGGGTAACACTAAAAAGGAAGTGAAAGAACTATTTGATAAGAACTTTAAATCTTTGAAAAAAGAAATTGAAGAAGATACCAGAAAATGGAACTGTCTCCCATGCTCTTGGATAAGAAGGATCAACAGAGTAATGAAGGCAATCCTACCAAAAGCAATCTATAGATTCAATGCAGTCCACATCATAATACCAACACAATTCATTACAGACCTTGAAAGAACAACAATCAACTTCATATTTAAAAACAATAAGCCCAGGAGAGCCAAAATAATCTTATGCAGTAAAAGAACTTCTGTAGGCATTACCATCCCTGATATCAAAACATATTACAGAGCTGCAGTAATGAAAACAGCTTGGTATTGGCATAAAAACAGAGATGTTCACCAATGAAATTAAATCAAAGAACCAGATAGTAATCCACACACCTATGAACATCTGATTTTTTCACAAAGAAACTAAAATTATACAATGGAAAAAAGAAAGCATCTTCAACAAATGGTGCTGGCATAATTGGATGTCAACCTGTAGAAGAATAAAAATAGATCCATATCTATCACTCATAATACTCAAGTCCAAATGGATTAAAGAGCTCAATATAAACTGACCACACTGAACCTAATAGAGGAGAAAGTGGGAAGTGGCCTTCAGTGCATCGACACAAGAGACCACTTTCTAAATACAACCCCAGTACCACAGACAATAAGAGCAACAATTAATAAATGGGACCTCCTGAAACTGATGCAGCCAATAAAGAAACAAAAGAATAAAAACAAAATGATTATTTGAACTATCTATATTCTTGGTAATAGTGACAGAGAGTTCTTACTATATATTCACAAGAATATATCAGCTATTTATTGCTGCACTGTTCACAAGTATTAGAAAAGTGACAGAATCAGTTGATGTAAATTTAATTTGAATTTCTAAGGTTATTGACAAAGAGAGAAATTAATAACACTTTAATGTTCAAGATTTATTTTTTATATTTGTTTTATACTTTTTTGTACTTTAACCTTGGAAACTGTTTATTTTCCTTATTAATTTAAACAGTCTTCATACACATGGCCAATGAGATGTTGGTAAAAAGTCTTTCATGCATTGGCCTGGTGGTGTGAGTTGGATTCCCGAAATCTGTGTATAGGTAGGAGAGAACCAATTTTACAAAGTAGTCCTATGATTTCTATATGACAAATTGGTGTGGGACATTTGCCTGAGAAAACTACGTGAATGTGGGTTTAAGTCAATAGACAGTCTTTATTAGCAGGCTGGTGACTACACTGTGTGCTTGGGATCTCAGTGTAGCACTGTCCCTTTCTCAGGCTGAGCTTTGAAGCAAAAAAAAAAAAAAACCATGTGCTAGGTTGACATACTTCAGTTACCATGAATATTTAGCCAGAAGTAGAACTATAGAAGTCAAAAAGCAAGGTTAGCACAGAGTCTTTCCCAGAACTATTGACTTTGATTGATTAGGTCTTTAATTTCATTTTGGCAGGTGGTACTGTCTACATGTGGATTTTTATGTTCTGAATGGTACTTCCATCATGGAGTCAGTTGTGCTAAGGTCTCAGGACCTACTTTACTCTGGGACTCTGTTACACAGTGTCCTGCACACCTACACACACACACAACACATATCATATGTACATAATACTAAATTTAAATTTCGAATTAAATTCATAATGATTATAAATATTTATGTATGACATCTATTAACTTTTCTGAGCCTCTTACATCTTTATAATATTTCACACTTTACTAAAATTCTCATGAGTGTAAGAAGGAACTTGTTTCTCTATTCTCTACCCATTTGACAGACAAAAAAACAATCCATTTCAAATGGTACTGTGAAATTATCTGAAATAATTCATACTGTTGAACTTGACATTCACAGGCTCCAGTTCTTTATGATGAACAATCTTATTTCTATGGCACAAAGCATCCTTAAATGCTTGGTACAGGTTTCAAAGCCTAGTAAAATTAACTAAGTCATGTACTAAGGTTAATCAGGGCCAGAGAAACCCCTTTAGTGACTTTTTACAATGATTTACTGACTAAGGCTGTACAAATAGGTGTAACAGACCAAGATGCTAGATGAGTACTTTTTGAATCTCTGGCCTTTGAAAGTGTCAACTTAGAATGCATAAAGATACTTGGGCCATTAAAGGCAAGATCGGCACCAATGGATGAATTGATCCTGAACAATGAACATTAAGATTTTTTACTATAATACTAAACCTTGGATAGGAGAAGTAATTTCCAAAGTCATGAGAAGACATTAAAATGCCAAATGTTTTAATTGTGATAGAATAGGACATCTGAGAAGAAGAGTATAGACAACGAATCCCTAGAAATAATGTCTCCTCTGGAAATGGCAAAAATAAAAGATATCAACATCCTGGTTTGTATAAAAGGTGTGGTAAATGCCAACATTGGGCCAGTGAATGAAAAACAACAAAAAAATAGACAAGACAACCTGATACCAACAGGAAAATCCTTGGGGACACCTCTAGAAGGCCACCAAATCTAAAGTGGTCCAGTCATTTCCAGTAACTGTGGAGGACATGTCTCACCAGGAAAATTAAAAAAAAAGAACCTTCTGTAAATAAAAAAAAACTATATTGTTCTTGAGAAAGAGAAAAGACAGCTCTCATCCACAGAGGTGACAAGCAAGCAGGTGATAAGAAAATCTCATAAGTGTAGGGGAAAGGTTCTGTTCTTGTCTTTGCAGGAAAATACTCATCTTCAAAAAAAATCAAGAGACCCTGGACATATAGATGTCTAAAAAGGAAAATATAATTTTCCAGAGAAGATCACCAAACAAAGAGAATTATGACTTATGAGTACAGGTCATCTGAAGGTAAGAATCTCTGAACATAAACAAGAATAATAGTCATGACTCACTTAAAAATCAAAGATGGCCTTGCAGTTAGACAATGGCTCTTTCTTTCTCTAAATCAAAGTATGTTGTTAAATGAAAAATTTAGAGTGTCTCATGTCAGGAGATACCTGGTATGGGACATAAAGAAAAAAAAATAGGAATTTATTCCTATTTTTAGTAACTTTTTGTCTATATTGTACCTTTCATTGAATATATGTCTATATAAATCATGTTTAAGTTTTCCACAATGAAACAAGTCTTTTCCTGCAGTAATCTTTGAAGTTTCTAGGAAGAAGATTGGGCTCCAAAACAATGACTCCTCCTGGATAAAATGATGTCATTATGCAGATAGCACTACTATAAGTCTGTTTTGGTGGGGGGGGGGGCGGTACCAACTGCAGAAATGGTATACCTTCTCACAACGTTCTGGCCAGAATTTCAAACAGGAACCTCAGAGTAACCCTACCAAATACTCAGAGACTATTTGCAATTATACCAGATAGTAATTTTGAAATTTAACCATTATTTTACTTTCACATAATCCCATAGAAAGAACATCACCCCCATTGCAACTGCAATTAATTCTATAAGATGATATCCCCTCTTCCTACAAAGTTTGTCCTCAGGGTTAGGGACATCAATTGTGGTTGATTATAATTAATACAGGGTTGGGGCTGGAAGAAATTATGTAGGCTTAGGGATCTCTTTGAAAAAATGGGGAAATTGAATGGGATAATAGATTATTATGAGCTTACTCACACTAATAATCACAGTTCATATTATTTATAGGCAATGTACATTGGCACAGATTCTTGTTTATTGATATAAACTTAAATTATGTTGAATATGTTCCTATTTTCATCTACAATATTTGGATATTTAGGCAAAGTTATTTTGTCATATTCTATGCATGCATGCTTCTACCTCTGCTTAAGACATTTTGCATATTGATACAATCTTAGGCTATATTTATTTATACTGCAAAATAAATTTCTGCCTCTGATCAAGATACTTATACATTGTTTACATTTTGAGGTCATTTGTTGCACAGTCATTTGAGATTGTTTAATATTCTAATATGAAGTCATAGTCTTTAAGATATATAGGTATTAAGAATTAAAGGTCAATAGTCATCCATGTTTGTCATACTTATAGTTAAAGTAATCAGGTTCTTTAGATACATAGAGATCATATTCTGAATAGATAATCATCAACCACTTCAACGAGCCATAAAATATGGCATTAAAATAACTTAGCATTCTGTTGATGTAAGGCATGATTACTTCTGGCAGCATCGATCTATTCCTGAGAGAATGTTGAGCACCGAAGACACTCTATTGTAGCTTGTTTTCTTCTTGGCAAAACTGGCCTTTGGGAAAGGAACTGACTATGCAGCTACCACTGACAAAATGCATGGTGTCTTGAAGGACAAGCAGGATACCAGAGAAAAGACTATCAAATCCTGCCAAGACAAGGAAAGATGGTTCAAAAACATTCATGCCTCTGAAAATGGTCTGTCAATTGCTCTATCCTCAGCCAAAGTTGGTTGTTTCACAGTGTTGATGCGGAAATTTTAGCTGGTAAACCACAGCCATGTGACATTACATAGATTAATAGAAATGGATTAAATTAATATGTAAGAGTTAGTCAATAAGAAGGTAGAGGTAATAGTCCAAGCAGTGATTTAATTAATAAATTTCTGTGTGATTATTTTAGTTCTAAGCTAGCCGGATGTCGGGGACAAACAAGCGGACACTCCTCCAACAATTTGTTCTGCTAATGTGGTGGACTAAATCTATGTAAATCCTAAAAGAACTTGAAAAGGAACTCTAGACACACAAAAATAAAGTTTAGCCTCATTTATTTTTCACCTGTCAGCCTGCCACAGCTCTTTTAAGAGATGATTTCCTGATTCAACCGTAGCAAAAAAAAAA
>NW_026067910.1:5422539-5431886 GCF_014885135.2 Alexandromys fortis | reverse complement strand
CATACACACAGACAGAATATTGTATACATAATAAATAAATAAATATTTTAAAAAATGTAATATATAATTAAGAAATACAGGCTAATAGATAATTATCTGTAATAGTCAAGCTTGTAGTCATGTTAGATTTTCAAGATGTATAGAGAAATATAGGTATTCTTCAAATGAATAGATATTCTTCAAATCTTTCAGAGACCTTCAGAATATGGCATTTTAAATGTTTTAAGAACTTAGGACATTTCATGACAGTGATACATGTCTACTCATGACAGCACTAGTTACTTCAAAAGGAAGATGAACGTCGAAGAGGCTCCTTATGGATTTTGCTAGGGATTTGGGCAAGAAACTGCTCTTTCCTGGACTGCTTACCTGGACATGTTGGACCCACAGAGAAATGACTCCTGAGCTTGCCTAAAGGTGACACAGTCTTCAGGGGTTCCTGCTTCATGAAGAAAGAGACTGGCAAACTGCCAATATATGTGGAAGAGTCTTTGGAATTTCCTGATTCATGGAAAAGTTTGCTGGATACTATGTGTCTGAAGGTTGAAGATGGATGCCCCAATGATACATAAGAACTTTGGGTGACTGTCCATGCAGCACACACATAACTATCATCTTTTAGAAAGCAGATTGACTATTGCTTAAGGAAGGTCAAGATTGCAATAGTAGAGGTCACAGGGTGGGGGTGCTGTTATGAATGGTTGTCAGAGCTACTTGTCATTCTGGTACATTCTTGGGAGACACATCATCTTGTGGTCTTTGCACTTCTTGTGGTCCTTTTCTGGCTCACTGTTCTCATTCTCCATCCCTTTCCTTCTTACAGTCTTTATTCACTTGGTACTATATTAAGCCTTCCCAGACTGCACTTATTTAAAACTGCAAGTGTGTGTGTGTGTGTTCTAAACACAGAGATGTCAACTCAGAGACTGTGAATGTATATATAGTAATAACTGTGTATAGATATGACATATTAACTGATATTTGTACTTTGACTAGGTCACAGTTGAACCATTGTTGGAATTGAAGATAGGAAGGCCCAGACATTGTGCTTACTAACATTTGCTCTTAGATGTCCTTTTCAAGAAATACAGAGACTGTCAAAGTAAGACATAGAGGCTGGTAGTGTCAGGCAGCTATGGAAATCTGTGGGAAATCTTAAACATAAGCAGTACCAGATAGTAACAGTAGAGAGTGTTCTTTCATCAGGAAGAAAGTTGTAAGTATCTCAGTATCAGGTGAAGTTGCTTAAAATATTTAGTTATAATAAGATGTTCTCTTAGTCTCCTCATAACTCATTCTGTTTCATGAAATGGCAAATATATTTGGCTTTGATATCACTGGATTTCTGGAATGGCTGTTTTTAAATTTAGATAGTACCTAAATGTCTTTCAGTAGCATAATTCATTTCATAAAATATTTAAATTTGTAGTTTTAAATTTTGATGTCAGGTAAGTGATCAGTAACAATAATGTGGCTTAAAAAACTAGCTGTAACTAACTCAGGTGGTCTTACTGTTTATCACACTAGATTCAGGAGCTATATCTTATCCTTTGGCCTTCAGAGTATACTCAGTTCTAGAACAACTCTTGCTTTATCATTTACAGTTAAGTGATGAGCTCCAAATTACTGAAGAATTTCTAGGCATTAGAAAACCTCCACCGAGGTTGTAAGCTGCAGTGGCGTCATAGCACACTAAGCCTAGACAATGCATAAGATCCCAGATTCTTACATTTTATTTTTTATTTTAATTTCTAATTGCATGTATTTGTGTGTGTCTAAGTGTAGGATTGTACATAGAGTGCAATACTCATGGAAGCCAGAAGAGGGCATTGATGCCATGGAGCTGGAGTAGCAGGTGGTTGTGAGCTGCTGGATGTGGGTCCTGGGAAATTCATTTGGGCCTCCTGCAAGAGCACTATGTCCTCATAACCATTGAGCACATCTGCAGCTCTGGTGTGGGTATTCTATGAGAAAACTAAAAAAAGTACTTATTTGAAAACTTCATATTTGTTTCCCTCTAAAGATGAGACAGAATACTCGAGAGGGACATGGGAAAGAACAGGTTCAATGAGAAAGAAGTCAGATTTAAAACAAAAGCTGGATAATCTCAGATGCTTAACAGGAAATAAAAAGATAGGGGTTGTTTGCTAGGTTACTCAATTTAAGTATGCTTTAAAAGATTACTTTGCAATGTATTTAATCCCCAATTATTTTTAACTTATTTTAACTATTATTTTTTAACTTATTTTTAATCCTATTACTAGTTTGGCCATATAAATGTACAGTTCATTTTAATTCTTGCTATGGGTTCCCTTGCTTGCTTTCCAGTGCACAGTAACTTTTGAGAGTACAGTGGTAATCAGGTATTGACTGGGCTTATGGTGAACATCATGTTAACTGACTTTTATGTTTCTAGTTTTAGAAAGTGATTCAGCGTTTCTGCTAGAATATTAAACATGTCTTTTCTGCTCTTTTGAATTTGTTCCTTTGGGATCGGAGGTGTGGTTTGTTAGATCATAGCTGTGCATTTAAAAATTACAGCTGTCCTAAGAAATATATATATATATCAATGTATATAGCATCATTGTAAATTAGATAGTTATTGTTCCCCTGTGTCAAACGAGGATGCTTACAGTGAGTAGTGAAGTCAGATCTGCAGTGTAGGTAGTTCATCCAACTTTTGGCCCTGTGTAGCCTCTTGAAGTAATCTGACTGATTCCTCCAGACCTAGTTACCATACTTTTTAAGAAGTTTTACTATTTTTTTTAAGATTTCATACATGTATACTATGCATTCTGATTATTGTCACAACCTTCACCTTTTCTGATCCCCCCGCACACACCTATCAACCCGCTTTTACTTGTTTTTTTCTTTTGTAATTGAGACAGGTCTTCTTACAATGCATCCCTGCCTGACCTGGAACTAATTATGTAGACCAGACTAGCCTCAGAAATCACAGATTGAGGCGTGCCTTTGCTTCTCCATGCTGAGTTTACAGGTGTGCACCACCATGTACTCCCTTATTAAAGTTTTTAAATTAAGATTATTTTTATTTAGATTTGTGTGTGTGTGTGTGTGTGTGTGTGTAGGCATTCAGAAGTTGTTTCTCTCCTTTTACCATATGAGTCCCAGGGCTTATAATTAATTTACTGAGTTTGGTTGGTATGGCCTTTAATAACTGAGCCATTCTACCTGCCTGTTGTTATATTTTGATAATAATTTACCTATTATTCACAAGCAAAGTTAGGCATTCAAAACTTTTTTTATTCTTGAAACTGTCTTATGATTGCCATAAGATATTTTTGCTGTGAATATATTTTGAATAACTTATTTATTTACGACCTGTCAAGATGTATAAGCTCTTTATAGATGAAAGAATAAATACCTTCTAATTAATGTTAGTTAAGAAAGAATTAGATGTATACAAAACAGCCATTAGTTATATCACCAATTAAAAAGAAAAGGAAAACTTTTTTTAAAGATCTCATTTTTATATTTGTGTGTGTGTGTGTGTGTGTGCCTGCAAGCAAACCACATGAGTGTTACACCAGAACATGATGTCAGAAGGCATCAGATGATGGCTTTAGAGCCCCTATACCTAGAGTCTTGGGTGGTCGTGAGTCACCCAGTATGTTTTGGGAACTGAACTGACATCTTTTGTAAGAACCGCACTACCAAACACTGAGCCATTTTGCTAGCTAATCTATTTTCACTTATTTTTTTTAACCTTAGAGACAAGGTTTCACGTGGCCCAGGCTGGTCTTGAGTTCACTCTGTAGCCTAGGTTAACTATGAACTCCTCATTCTCTTAGCTCAATCTCATGTATTACTGAGGATTTAATATTGTGCCTAGCTTCTTTTCACATCTTCATAATAGTTGCTAATTTATCTCACTACATTCTTAGTTTTTATTTGGTTATTCCAGTACTCTGAATTTTATTTAACATAATTTTTTTTCGTTTAGCTTGCTTTAATATGCTTTTGTTTGAAAATCAAATTTGGAGGCAGCACAAACAATGAAAGTTTCCTTTTTTCTTTTAATATCACTAACTTTATGAAAATTTTTATATATGTATATAATGTATTTTGACCATGTTTTCCTCCTCTATTCCCCTTAACTCCTCCCAGATCCTTTACCATCATGTTCTCATCATGTGCTTTATTTATTTTTTCCATAACCCATAGAGTCCAATTTTTGTCTTATATATTTCTGGATATAAGAGAAGCCACTGGAGCATGGTCAACTTACCAAGTGACACACCCTTAAGAAACTGACTCTCCCTCATCCAAAAGTCAGAACAGTAGCTCCTCAGCCAGGAGTGGTACAGTTGGAATACTAACTCATAATAAATAAGGATTTTTTGTTGTTGTTGCTTTTGAGACAGGGTCCTTCTCTGTAGTTTTGGCTGTCCTGGAAGTCACTATGTAGAACACTCTGGCCTCAAATTCACAGGGATACACCTGCTTTTGCCTCCTGAGTGGTGGGATTATTTGCTCACAGCTCTGTCTTTCTTTTCACTTCTTCTTTGTCCCCCTGGTGCTCCTCAAACCCCCTCCCATCTATATCATTGTGAGTCAGCATTTTTACATTTGACAGAGTCCATCGGAGAATAACATTTTGTTTCACTCTATTTTGCCTTCATCTAGAATTTTCTTTAAGACTTGACTTGAAAGTATGTATTAGTAATTTTTTAAATTTTTGGATCATAAAAAAATATTTAGATCATAATTTCCCATCAGGACTTTTCATTGTTATCTTGAAAAAATCCAGGTTTTGGTTTCTACATTGAAATGATGGTAAGATAAAGGTTTGACACAATGGCTCAGTTGTCAAAGATACTTGTTGACAAGGCTGAAAAACTCTACTTCAGGAAACACCTCTTACAAAGAGAACTGAGCTCTGTAGCACACACACACACACACACACACACGTACACACAGATAAAACAATAAATCTAATTTTTTAAAAATGATAACATAGTATATGTAATTAATTTCTAGGTTATAATTCATAGCTTGTTTTCTTCTTGATTCTTTTTCAAGGCCAGGAAACAGGCTTCTCAAGTGTTTACAGCAGAGATTTTTGAATGAAATATTTCAAGTGTTTATAGTGGAGTATATTCCTTGAATGAAATATATGAGTGATTTTATTTTTATCTGCTTTTCTGATATTGAACTCTGATTCACTTGAAGAATTTGATTTCACTTAAGTCCCTGGTATAACATTTGAGTTATAAGTGCCTGTTAAGTTACACTTCTTAGTACTTTAATTTCTGTAATTAGTTGAATAAAACAACTTGTTTGCATTGTTGATTTTGAATTCTTGTCCATGTCTCAAACTTGGTTTATAGTTTACAAGCTAATGGAGTGGCCATAACTTATATGAGTTACTCTACATACTTAACATCTATTAACACATTTAAATTTAAAACAATTGTTTAAGGCAAGCACTATTATTAACACCATGAACCTAAATGCCTGAGAAATTAGTGATTACCCCAAGAATATTACAACATGGAGACCACGGCAGTTCACTGTGTTTTCCACTGTTGTGTCTATCAGGCCTTTATACTGTGATAAACACTCAAACCCATTCAAAGGAGGAAGATTTCTTTTGCTTCAATATTTCAGTGTTGGGTGGGTTTACTCTGTGGTGAGACAACACCATGGCTGTAGTCTGCTGTGGTGCTAGAGCAGACCCACTGCCTCACTGTGGCCAGAAAGCAGAGTTGATGCAAGAAGAGGCCAGGAACAAGCTATACCCTCTGTGACAGAGATCTCTAACAGGGATATCAGATAATCCACAAATGACTGATCCACTGACAAGGTCAGAGTCCTTCTGGTCCAGTCAAATCAATAACTCCATCTACCAGTTGAGTCCGCACTTTGAACAAATGAGGTGGTGTTTTAGGGGATGAATTTTCGGGGAGCAGGTAGATCTTCTGTTATTATAAAATGAGTACCTCCTCAATGAGTAGTGAGCACCTTAATATGTAACAAGCTTCAAAATCAAGGATTTTCTTGTTAAATATTTCCACTAACCCTGCATCTCTGACAAACCCTGTGTAAAGTGGCCTGTAGGAGAAATGTTAGATTCTGGTCAGACAACTTTTGTATGTGTTCTTCTTATTTTTCCCAATAAGCAAAAGAATTGATGAAAGACTTAGAAATTCACAAAAACTGAATAACTTAGAAAAATGTCTTAGAACCAAATCAATTATAGGCTACAGCATGGTGTCAATTATTAAAGCAGGAACAATCAAGTTAGAATTGTAGGCTGCTGAAATTTCAGATTACAAAGAAAACACATCTGTTTGGCGTAGAACAAAAGTCCCCAAAGGAAATGAATACTGAGCAATTTAAAAAGGGGGTTATTTATAAAACAAAACAAAAACCTGTGAGAAATTTTCTAACATGAATTTCAGTCCTCCAGTCTCCCAAAGAGTCTCTCTACCTTATCTGTATTTAACAGTGAAGCCACTTGCTCTAACCTTTACATGTGTTTTGTGACCTACCTTAGTACACTTACTTGCTTGTTTGTAAAATTTGGCCTGTAGAAAAGCCAGAGAAATCCTTAGTAAATGTATATTGTTGATGAGGTCTTGGTCATATCAAGGACAAATGCTTCAGCCTCATAGAAATGGCAAAACCTTTCTTGGCGTAGCTCAGAGTGACATCTAAGCCTGTCCTGGGGTATGGGTGTGAATATTTGCAGTGAGTATAGAATATAACACCTGTAGCTTTCCAGATGACCCTCTCCCACACCTCATATTTATGGTCTGAAGACTGATACCCTACAAAGACTTCTATGCCTACCAAGATCAGTCAAATCTCCCTCCTTGTTCAGGTGTGAATAACAACACTGTCTCCTGCTCTGGCTGTATCCAAAATCTCTGCCTCCCTGTTCAAGTGTGTACAATAAAGCCACTGAGATTTTGGGTTGCTAAGCTTTCTCCATCAGAGAGGAGCCTAGTTTCCCTGATTCCAGTTTTTCTGTGTGTCTCCATGTTTGTCTTTTCGTTTTCCCCTCAACCTTGTCATATCAACCCTTGTAACCCTGTCACCAGCCTTCCACACTATCCAGCCTCGGTTGCCTCTGCAGGTTCAACAATCACCCCTCTCCCCAACATACCTTTCACTGGAAGTTGTATTCACCTTAAAATTCCTTCCAAAATGCTGCCCCTACTGCTGTGCACCCTTCTGATGAAGGAAGTCCTTCTGTATATGTGCTGCTTTTTTTGGTTAATGAATAATGAATCTATTCTAGGCCTGTGATAGGGCAGAATAGAGATAGGCAGGTAAAACTAAAAGGAATGCTGGGAGAAAGAAGGCAGAGTCAAGAATGTAGCCCCAGAACCTTGCCAGTAAGCCACAGTCACGTGGCAATATATTAAAGGTATCTTGTCTTCAAAATTTGGTTCTAAGTATATGTTGCTTTGGAGAAAGTTCTTCTTTTGTTTCCACAGAGAAAAAGAACCTACGGATTCCTTTCAGGCTAATTTAGTTTGATGGACCAAAAACCCTGAAAGGTAGCCATGAACATGCCCCAAAATACTTTGCCCAAGAAAAAGCAGGAAGCCCGGAAGCCATCTGGAGAGACCTATACCCCAGTTCCCAAATATTGTTTATAAATATTATTTACATATAAAGTAGGATATGATATAGATGTGAGTACTTTGCATTTGTATTGATCTTTGTTTATTAATACAAAATTAAGGTCAATTTTGTTATACTGTGTATTTGTATTTCTGCTCTTGATTATGGTATTGTGTTTATTCAGCTCATTTAAAAATGTAATGTATAACTAAGAAATAAAGGTTGATAGTCATCTATCATAGTCAATGTTGTAGTGATGTCAGTGACATTTTCTAGATATAGAGAGATATATTTCAGTTAGATAGGTATTATTCAAATCTTCCAAAGACTCACAGAATATGGCATTTAAACATTTTAAAATCTTAGGACTTTTTATGACAGTGAGACATATCTGTTGCTGGCAGCACCAAGTTACTTCAAGAGAATGACGGGCACCAAAGAGGCTCCTTATGACATTAGTTAGCCATTTGGGAATGAAACTGCTCTTGACTAGACTGCTTAATGCTATGCCGTATGATCAACATACAAGACCCCCAGGAAATGACTGCTGAACTTGTGTAAAGGTGAGATGATCCTTCAGGGTTACTGTTTCATGAAAGAGTCTGCTAGATATTTTGCAGGACACAGAAAAAAAGTGACTGAAAAACTGCCAATATGGGGGAACTGTCTTTGAAATGTCCTGCTTCATGAAAAAGTCTGCCAGATACTAGGAGCCAATATGCTGAAGATGGATGCCACATTGTTACAAAAGAACTTTGGATGACTGTCCAGGCAGTGAGATATCTCCGTCAATTCTAAAGTTTTGGAAGTTGCTTACAATGCACTTTCTGTTTACCTAGGTAATATTATATCCTTCTGGGATCTTTGGTGAAGATGGAGAATACATAGTTATAATTTTCCTTAGTTATATATAAGATAAAATAAATATAAATATTGTAACTGTAATTCTTGCTTGATACCTGATTTGCTATATGCAATTTTACTATGTTAAAGTTAAAACCTTCCTTTTTTTATTTAGACAGTAAGGGGAAGATGATGTAAGAAGTCCTTCTGTCTATGTGTTGCTTTTATTGGCTAATGAATAAAGAATCTCTTTGGGGCCTGTTATAGGCAGAAAAGACTAGGTGGAAAAACTAAAATTGCTGGGAGACAGAAGGCAGAGTCAAGTAGATAAGTGTAGCCCCTCCAGAGACAGAGGGCAGATGGAACTTTATCCAGAAAGCCACAGGCATGTGGTGATTCCACCAGAGTAGTCTATGCAGTGGCTCATAAGGACTTTAGACATGTTCAAGTATTGAGTAGACACCTTCCGATTTATCACAGTGTTACTCAAAAGTATAGACCAGTGATCAACAATCTCCACTCTATTACAAGGGAGGTGTAAAAGTGTAAATTGCTGACTGCTTTCTAAAAGTAACAAAGTTGTCATAATTTCGTAAAGATTTATTTTTATTTGAGGGTGTGTGTGAACTTGTGTGTAGCCTTGGAAGCTAGAAGAGGTACCAAACCTGACAGAACTGGAGTTAACAGGTAGTTGTTTAACTGCCCAATGTGAGTTCTGGGAACTGAACCCAGGTCCTCTGCAAAAGCAACAAGGATAAGTACTTTTTTTTTCTTTCTTTTTTTTCTCTTTACTTCTTTTTTTTCGAAAAAAAAAGTTTCCGCCTCCTCCCAGCCTCCCATTTCCCTCCCCCTCCTCCCACTCTTCTCCCCCCCCCCCCTCCCCCCACTCCTCTCCCCCTTCCTCTCCT
>NW_026067910.1:5419391-5422061 GCF_014885135.2 Alexandromys fortis | reverse complement strand
GGGGAACTTGGGGAAACAGGAAGATTGGGATAAAGGAAGGTTGGATAGGGGAGCAGGGAAGCACATATCTTAGTTAAAAGAGCCACCTTAGTGTTGGCAAGAGACTTGAACCTAGAGTGGCTCCCAGGAGCCCAAGGCGATGTCCCCAGTTAGTCCCTAAGGATAAGTACTCTTAACCACCATGCCACCTCTCCAGTCCCTGGTTATCAATGTTTTAAATTCCATATCTCTTAACACTCAAAAACTAGGCATTTCCAAGAAGCATGGTGAATTATAACTTTCAATACTTGCCATATTTGAAATTATATTTGAGCACTGTGGTATACACTTAAATCCCAGCACTTGGGAAGCAGAGGCAGACAGATTTCTGTGAGTTTGAGGTCATCTTGGTGTACAGAGTGAATTACAAGACAACCAGAGATACATAGTGAAATCCTGTTGGAGAGATCTTTCCCAATCAGGATTACTTTAATGTTAATTACCTGAGTTGTAGCTATTAAAACAGTGACGTACTCATATGAGCTGGAAAATCCATTGGGTAACTTCCTGTACAAAAGCTCTTTATATGCAGCCTCAAATGTGATATATTTTTTCAAGGTTTGTTATTTTCAAGACATGGTCTCCCTGTGTAGCACTAGCTGTCCTGGAACTCGCTAAGTTAACCAGGGTGGCCTTGGATTTAAAGAGATCCTACTGCCTCTGCCTCCCAAGTGCTGGGATTAAAGCTGTGTTTCAGCATAACCAGCTTTTAAAATATTTTTAAAGATTAACTATATGTGTGTTAGCACACGTGACTCATACACACATGCAGTTGCTGTGGAGGGCAGGAAAGGACATTGGGGCTAGACCTTGAGCCACCTGACTTGGATGTTGGGAACCGTCCTCAGCAAGGACAAAATATTTATTAACCACTTAGCTACCACTAACCCCCACCCCCATTGGATAACTTTAAAGGAATGATATTTTATATCATCATTTCCAACATACACATATATGTATTTTCAAAATATATGTATGTGTATGAAATGAGTCCCCGTAAAAGATTTGTGTTTGTCAGTGCTACATCAGACTGGGCTAATTTTGTGTTAGTCATCACTGTCATCATCTTCATCATCAGTTTCTTCATTCTCCTCAGCTGAAAGTACAGTGATCCCTTGTGAGGCCCTGGAACCCTATTCCTCACTCACACTGGGATCATCCATTTCTGTAATTTCTGGTCCACTGGGGTATTCTTGCTAGACTGGTAGCAGGCCTGGGATGCGTAATTCTCCATATTATACTTATGACCCCAGCCTATGTAGATGTTTTCAATCTTCCTGTGAGTGAAAAGATAATAAAGTAATCTCTCTTTAGAAAGGTTTACCCCTTTATACTAAAAGGTCTTTAAAAAAAAAAAAACAGGGCATTTAAACTGCCATAGTGATATAGTCCCCAGTAATTCATCAACTACTGGGAATTATTTTTTTACTAAACTGCTAAGTCAGTTATGAAAAACAGAGCCAGGAGGCTGGAGAGATGACTCAGAGGTTAAGTTCATTGGCTGTTCTTTCAGAGGACCTGGGTTCAATTCCCAGCATGGCAGCTTACAACTGTCTTTGACTCATTTCCAGTGTATCTGTAATCCACATACAAATGTGCATAAATTAATTTTAAAAAAATAGTCCAGTACATGGAGTAGGATCAAAATCCATTGCCATTGTCCTGGACTTCTTTGCAGCCCTCATTGTCCGCCATGTTCAGAGAGTCCAGTTTTATCCCATGCTTTTTCAGTCCCAGTCCAGGACTTGGTGAGCTCCCAATAGATCAGCCCCACTGTCTCAGTCGGTGGGTGCACCCCTCACGGTCTTGACTTCCTTGCTCGTGTTTTCCCTCCTTCTGCTCCTCATTTGTACATTGGGAGCTCAGTCCTGTGCTCCCAGGTGAGTCTCTGTCTCTATCTCCATCCATCGCCATATGAAGGTTCTATGGTGATATGCAAGATATTCATTAGTATGGCTATAGGATCAGGCCATTTCAGGCTCTCTCTCCTCAGCTGCCCAAGGACCTAGCTGGGGACATCTCTCTGGACCCCTGAGAACCCCTCTAGAGTCAAGACTCTTGCAAACCCTAAAGTGGCTCCCTTAATTAAGATATATACTTCCCTGCTCCCATATCCACCCTTCCTTTATCCCAACCATCATATTACCCCAAGCTCTCCCCATTCTCCCCTTTTCACTTTTCTCTTTCCATCTCCCCTTTCACCCATCCCACCCCACCCCCAGTTCCCAATTTTTCCCCAGTAATCTTGTCTACTTCCAATATCCAGGAGGATAACTATATGTTTTCTTTGGGTTCACCTTCTTATTTAGCTTCTCTAGGATCGCGAATTATAGGCTCAATGTCCTTTATTTATGGCTAGAAACCAATTATGAGTGAATACATCCCATGTTCATCTTTTTGGGTCTGGGTTACCTAACTCAGGATTGTGTTTTCTATTTCTATCCATTTGCATGCAAAATTGAAGATGTCATTCTATTTTACCGCTGAGTAGTACTCTAATATGTATATATTCCACACTTTCTTCATCCATTATTCCATTGAGGGGATCTAGGTTGTTTCCAGGTTCTGACTATTACAAATAATGCTGCTATGAACATAGTTGAACAAATACTTTTGATCCTACTGCATATA
>NW_026067910.1:5403992-5419352 GCF_014885135.2 Alexandromys fortis | reverse complement strand
TTCCCAATCAGGATTACTTAAATGTTAATTACATAACTTGTAGCTATTAAAACAGTGATGTGCTCATATGAGCTGGACATGTGACTCGTGCACACATGCAGTTGCTGTGGAGGGCAGGAAAGGACATTGGGGCTAGACCTTGAGCCACCTGACTAGGGTGTTTGGAACTGTCCTCAGAAAGGGCAAAACATTTATTAACCACTGAGCCATGTCTAACCCCCACAACCACTGGATTACTTTAAAGGAATGATATTTTATATCATCATTTCCAACATACACATATATGTATTATATATATGTGTGTGTGTGTGTGTGTGTGTGTGTGTGTGTATGAAATAAGTCCCCGTAAAAGATTTGTGTGTGTCAGTGCCACATCAGACTGGGCTAATTTCATGTTTGTCATCATTGTCAGAATCTTCATCATCAGTTTCTTCATTCTCCTCAATTGAAAGTACAGTGGCCTCTTGTGTGGCCCTGGAAGCCTGTCCCTCACTCACACTGGGATCATCCATTTCTGTAATATCTGGTCCACTGTGGTATTCTTGGTAGACTGGTGGCAGGCCTGGGGTGTGTAATTCTCCACACTAAACTTATGACCACAGCCTAGGTATATGTTTTCAATCTTTCTGTGAGTGAAAAGAAAATAAAGTTGTGTCTCTTTAGAAATGTTGAGCCCTTTATACTAATAAGGTCTTTTAAAAAACAAGGCATTTAAACTGACAGAGTGAAATAGTTCCCAGTAATCCATCAACTACTGGGAATTATTTTTTTTACTAAATTGCTAAGTCAGTTATGTAAAACAGAACCAGGGGGATGGAGAGATGGCTCAGGAGTTAAGTCCATTGGCTGTTCTTTCAGAGGACCTGGGTTAAATTCCCAGCATGGCAGCTCACAACTGTCTTTGACTCATTTCCAGTGGATCTGGAATCCTCACACCAATGTGCATAAATAAAAAAAACAGGCCAGATCCTGTCGAAAATGCACTCTGTATCTATATCTTCCTCAAGAAAGGGCCTTCTCCAGGTATTCAATTATTTAATTTTTTACTGACATTTTCTACAAAATTTGAAAGTTGCTAGCCTTGACTGGATGAAGAATGAGGTGTAGCTAAAAACTGATTTGTTATTTTTTCAGCCCAGATCATAGGAAATTGCAGATATTTTCTCTTGTAGGCCTCACCGCACTTAGGACATGATGTATAACCAGTCGACACTCCCCCCAGCTGCCTTGCTAGTGGGAGTTTCAGTCAAGAACTCTGCCCCCAAGCCTGGTCATGCATTGCTAACTCAAGAGCCTTCATCTTCCCCCAAGGCTGGTCATGCATTACTAACTTAAGAGCCTTCATCGGCCCCCAAGGCTGGTCAAGCATTACTAACTCAAGAGCCTTCTAGGTGTTCTGTCTCTGGCTAGAAGGGCCCACCCCTACACACGATCCCACCTCCACCTCCATAAAACTTCCTCAGTCTTTTTTCCTGGGGTTCCTTCTCAAAGTCATGACCTCATGATGCCCATATATCAGTGACACACATTTCTGCAAATCCATTTCATCCTTGGAAGAGAATAAGGTGAGGAAAAATGTCAAAACTGTCTCTTCCTCATGCTATCATGGTAAATAATTTAAAGCTTGGCTTTTACTTGTTTTCTATTTCATTACACTATTTTTTAATTATTTGAAAATTTCACATTATACAATCCGATCACACTCACTTCTCAGTCCTTCCAGGTCTGCCGCCTAACCCTTGTGACCCCCCAAAGAGGAAGAATAAAACCCACATGTCCAATTTATGTTGCCCATATACTCTCTAGAGCTTAGTCAAACTCGCAGTAGCCATTGGTTTTCACTTTTGACTTAACTGTGGTTTCTAAATTTTGTCATACAATATATGTCATCCTAGTCTTTCCCCCAACCCCTTCCAAATCCCCATGCATCCAACTCACTTTTCTTTCATAGAAACAAGGGATCAGGTACACACACAAAGTGTTTTATGTTGGCTAGCTAACACCTGATCATGAGGCTTGCTTTAATGGCTAGTCTAACCAAGGTAGCTTGGCTTTACCCCACTTACTTGCAATTTCTGTGACTAATTAAGGAAGAAACAAACAAGATAAATGGAACTGTGTTCTTTCTCAGCAAGGTATAATGGAAGCTGTAATAGTCTCTTGATCCTAATTCCCTTGAAACTGATCACTTAAATAAAGAATATTTTAAATAACTTTTTTCAAAATGCTCAACAATTTCAGTTGCATCTTAAACTCTCCACTAACTTAATGAGTGAGTGATGTAAAACCATGCCCAATGTAAATAAATGGGATAATTAAGATGAAAAAGTACAACCCTGAATTACTCTAGCTGTGAACTTCATCTTAACTATATTACAGAAGTCATTTTAATAAATCACATACTTTATATCTAACATGCCAAAAGGAGTTAAGACAGAAGTAACAACATCTGTGATAATTTCCAGAGCCTAAACAATTACAATTGTCAGACACTAAGCAAGTCTTTCAAATCCAAATGCTTATATGAATGTACTTTCAGTGAGTCTTGTATTTCTATCTAAAGTTTACCCTGCAAGCTAGGAATACCCAGAGTCATTCCTGTCTGGGATACAAATCCCAACCCATGTTATTTATGAATTTCAGCTAAACACATGTCAAAATATATCTGTAATCTTTCCTTCCTGGATTGTGACTTTGAATTGAATGGGTTTATGCTTACGCTCAGTACACTACACAAAGGACTGTCTCTGCCTTGGGTAAATGTATGAGCTCCCTGGACAAAACCATCACCTTCCATCCTTTGGCCAGGGAGGGGCTTTGAATTGGATTTCAATATTCTGCTTACCTGCTGTGGGTGAATAAATCCTTTCCCAGTTCTATGTTTTGGTGGATCTTATTTTGGTTTTGCACTCACCAAAATATAAGCTGTGGAGTTTGGTTACATATGGTTTTGTAAATGGTGAGATACTTACTTGCCATTGCAAAAGGCATATGCTCCAAGGCAAAGATTAGATCTAAGGACAGCAAAAGCATACTGTGAAATAAGATTTGAGGACAGCCATGTTGTCCAAGAGTGTATATTCTGAATATCTGGAACTCAATGAGAAATTTATAAGCTTAACTTCAAACAGAACAAGAATCTACTGGTAACTTAAGTGATTTTTATAAATATGGGACAGTCTTCAACATTTGGTATAAAAAGTTAAAACATTTTCTTTATCCATTTCCTGTAGAAGTTATTGATCTGAGAAGACAGAGGAGCAGGCAGCATAACTCTCTGGCCTTTCAGGACATTAAACAACATTAAGCAGTTATGGCTTACAGAACTCACGCTCTCTTCACTGTGGATTTAATGGAATCCTTTGTGGTACCCAACCTTTCACCCAGTTACTGGATGCAGCTTTGCAGGGCTTGTCTTTTGGTGCAGGAGAATTGTCTGTATTCTGTCAATCATGTTTTAAATAAATGCTGATTGGCCATGTAGGAAATATAGATGGAAAAACCAGACAGGAAGTAGAAATGATGTAATGAGAAAAACCAGACAGGAAGTAGAAATTCTGGGAAAGAGGAAGTTGATTCCTCCCACTCATGCCCAGACCACCGAAGGAGCAGGATGTGATCTGCCCCACTGAAAAAAGATAGTGAGCCACATTGCTAACATAGATCAGAAGAATGGGTTAATTAAGATGTGAGAGTTATCCAGTAAGAGCCTGGAGCTAATGGGCCAATCAGCTTATAATTTATGGAGACTTTTGTGTGATTTTCTTTGGGGGTAAATAGTTGTGGGGTACTGGGCAGGACAAAAATCACAAACAAGACTGCTCATGTTACAGTCTTTCAGGGGGAGATTATTTGTTATGGAGAAGCAAAATGCAGGAAAATTGAACAAATACCACACTGTGCAATGCCACTGTGGGTTTCCCCACCAAACACTGACATGTTAATTGGTACAGTACAGTATGCTGATTTGGCAGTGCAGATTGATTGTGACCCCTGATGTCCAATGCCAACTAAGACATGCCTAGCCTTATAATTTATATAAAAGGGGACTTGTAGGGTCCATGGGTGTACCCCTGCTCTTGGGGCTCATCTTGAGAACAGTTTCTGGCCAGACATTTTATTGCATTTTCTGGCTTTTCTGTGCTTCCTCTGCCCTCCCTGGTGATTAGCTATAAAGCATTGTTTACTCCACCTTGGCCATGGTAACTTCCCACCTACCTGGGAAAGAATTTCTTTGTAAATTAGCTAGGTATATAAGGTTTTTTCGTAAGCTTAAATAAACAACATTTGGATGATCTCCTTTCAAAAGACCCAGGTGTCTTGTGTGTTCTTTCAAGCTGCAGGCCCTTGTCCAACTCACAAATGGTACAGTGGTATATGAACTGTACCGAGAGTATAAAGAATCAATGAGATATAGAGCTGGTCCTTTGAGAAAATCAACAAGATAGCCAAACCCTTATCTAAACTAATCAAAAAGGAGAGAAAAAATATCCAAATTAGCAAAATCAGATATGAAAAGTGGGACATGGCAACCCTACCAAAAGCAATCTACTGATTCAATTCAATACCTATCAAAATCTCAACACAATCCTTCACAGACTTTGAAAGAAAAATAATCAACTTCATATGAAAAAAAAAACAAATAACTCAGGATATTCAAAACAACCCTGTAGAACAAAGGAACTTCTGAAGACATAACCATCCCTGACTTCAAGCTCTATTATAAACCTACAGTAATGAAAACAGCTTGATATTGGTTAAAAACCCACAGGTTGACCAATGGAATTGAATCAAAGACCAGTATATTGATCAACACATATATTAACACCTGATTTTTGAAGAAGAACCTAAAATTATACACTAGGAAAAAAAGAAAGCATCTTCAATAAATGGTTCTATCATGACCAGATGTCAGCATTCAGAAGAATGCAAATAAATCCCACCCCATCTTCATGTACAAAATTCAAGTCCAAATGGATTAAGGACATCAATATAAATATGACTATACTGAAACTTATAGAAGAGAAAGTGGAAAATAGCCTTCAATGCACGGGCACAGGAGATGACTTCCTAAATATAACACCAGTAACACAGACACTGAGAGCACTAATAAATAAATAAATGAGACTTTGAAGTGCACAGCATCCAGGTTCTACTGCAGGGGTTTCTTGACTATGCACAACCCTCCCCTCCTCCACCCCCAAGTTCTCCCTTTTGTCTGCAGTGTCCTTTGACCTCCAAGAGTCATGTCCCTGTGCTGAGGACAATCTTTCAGACCTGTGAATGGGTAACATCCTGGGGTGGGGCGGATTGTCTGGGAAAGGAGCACTGGGTCCTATCACCTCCTGTTGCAGGGGCTTCTTTGTTCCACATATCCCTGCCCACCCCACCCCACACCAAGCCTGCCCTATTGGCTGTGAGGTCCTTGGCCCAGGAACAGTGCCTACTCCTACACTGAGGCTATCCACTCAATGGGGAACAGTTCCTGCTCCTGCACTATGGAGATCCACCCAGAGTCAGTCACAGCATAGATTGGACTAGGACACCAAGACTCTCCTGGCTGCATTTGAAGGAAGAGATGGGCAGACGTCAATGCAACAATTCTTCCAAAAATCTGAAAGACAACATGACAACACCAGATTCCAGTGATCATGCAACAAGAAGATTTGAACACCCTATTCCAGAAAGTAGAAGAAATCGACTTTAAACATAATGTTATGAAAATGATAGAGGACCTTAAACAGGATGTTAAAAACTGCTTTAAAGAAGTGGAGATGACAAACAAAAAGGTAGAAGAAATGAATAAATCTCTCAAAGATACCCAAGAAAACCAAGATAAAGCAATCAAACAGGTAATGGAAACACTTCAAGACTTGAAAAATGAAATGGAGATAATGAAGAAAACACAAACCGAGGGAAGGGTGGATATGGAAAATCTGGGTAATTGATCAGAAACTACAGAGACAAGCATAACCAACAGAATACAAGAGATAGAAGAATCTCAGACACCAAAGATACTATAGAGGAAATAAACTCATTGCTTAAAGAAAATAACAAATCCAACAAATTATTAACACAAAACATCCAGGAAATCTGTGACACTGTGAAAAGACCAAACCTAAGAATAATAGGAACAGAAGAAGAAGAAGAATTACAGCTCAAAGTCCCAGAAAATATATTAAACAAAATTATAGAAGAAAACTTTCCCAACTTAAAGAAGGATATTCCTATGAAGGTTCAAAAAGCATACAGAACACCAAATAGACTAGGTCAAAAAAGCATCCCCTTGCCATATAATAATCAAAACACCAAACATAAAAAATAAAGAAAGAATATTAAGAGCTGCAAGGAGAAAAGATCAAGAAACATATAAAGGGAAACCTATCAGAATTACACCTGATTTTTCAATGGAAACCATGAAAGCCAGAAAGTCTTGGATAGATGTGCTGCAGACATTAAGAGACCATGGATGCAAGCCCAGACTTCAAGTTTGTATTCACCATCGATGGAGAAAACAAGATATTCGAAGACAAAAACAGATTTAAACAATACATAGCCACAAACCCAGCCTTACAGAAAGTAATAGAAGGAAAATCACAAACTAAGGAAGCCAACAACACCCATACTAACACAAGTATCTAACAACCCTCCACCAGCACAACTCAAAAAAGGGAAACACACAAACACTAACACCAGGAAAAATAATCGGAGTTAGCAACAACTTACTAATATTAATATAACTTAATATCAGTGGACTCAATTCACCTATAAAAAGGCACAGGTTAAGAGAATGGATACAAAAACAGGATCCAACATCTGCTGTTTACAAGAAACACACCGCAAACTCAAAGACAGACACTACCTCAGAGTAAAAAGTTGGGAAAAGGCTTTCCAATCAAATGGTCCAAAGAAACAAGTGGGTGTGGCTATACAAACATCTAAGAAAATTGACTTCAAACTAAAACAAATCAGAAGAGATGGAGAAGGACACTTAATTCTCATAACAGGAACAATTCAACAGGAGGAATTCTCAATCCTGAATATCTCTGCCCCTAATATAAAAGCAACCACATATGTAAAAGAAACATTACTACAACTCAAAGCATAAATCAAACCCCACACTCTAATAGTAGGAGATTTCAAAGCTCCTCTCTCACTAATTGACAGGTCAACCAGACAGAAACTTAACAGAGAAAGAAAAGAACTAACAGATGTAATGAACCAAATGGATTTAACAAACATCTATAGAACATTCCACCCAAACAGAAAAGAATATACAATTTTCTCAGCATCTCATGGAACCTTCTCAAAAATTGATCACATAATTGGTAACAAAGCAAATATCCATAGATACAAACCAATTGTATTAACCTCCTGTGTACTATCGGATCACAATGGAATAAAGTTAGAATTTAACAATTCTACCCCCAATTCTACAAATTCATGGAAAATGAACAATCAACTACTGAACCACCCCTGGATCATGGAAGAAATAAAGAAAGAAATTAAAGTCTTCCTTGAATTCAATGAAAATAAAGAAACAACATACCCAAACCTATGAGACACTATGAAAGCAGTGCTAAGAGAAAAGTTTATAGCACTAAGTGCCCACATAAAGAAAACAGAGAATGCACACATTAGAGACTTAACAGCACACCTGAAACTTATAGAAAAAAGAAGAAGCAGACTCACCCAGGAGGAGTAGAAGACTGGAAATAATAAAACTGAGGGCTGAAATCAGTAAAATAGAAAAACAGAAAGCAAACCAAAGAATCGATTAAAGAAAAAGCTGGTTCTTGGAGAAAATTAACAAGATTGACAAACCCCTATCCAAACTAATCAAAGAGCAGAGAGAGAACACACAAATTAACAAGATCAGAAATGAAAAGTGGGATCTAAGAATCATTAGATCTTACTACAAAAGGCTGTATGCCACAAAATTGAAAAATGTGAAAGAAATGGATATTTTTAGATAAGTACCATATATCAAAATTAAATCAAGACCAGCTGAACAATTTAAATAGACCTGTAAGTCATGAGGAATTAGAAGCTGTCATCAAAAACCTCCCTACCAAAAAAACCCAGGACCAGATGGTTTCGATGCAGAATTCTTCCATAACTTCCAAGAAGAGCTAGTACATATACTCCTTAACGTGCTTCACATAATGTAAACAGAAGAGTAATTGTCAAACTCATTTTATGATGCAACAGTTACCCTGACACCAAACCCACACAAAGATTCAACCAAGAAAGAGAAGTACAGACCAATCTCACTCATGAACATCGAAGCAAAAATTCTCAATAAAATACTGACAAACTGAATCCAAGAACAAATCCAAAAAATTATACATTATGATCAAGTAGGCTTCATCCCAGAGATGCAGGGCTGGTTCAACATATGCAAATCTATCAATGTAATCAATTATATAAATAAAGTGAAAGAAAAATAACAATATGATAATTTGATTAGATGCTGAAAAAGCATTTGACAAAATTCAACACCCCTTTATGATAAAGGTCTTGGAGTGATTAGGGATACAAAGTTCATACTTAAATATAATAAAAGTAATGTACATCAAGCTGACAGCTAACAACAAATTAAATGGAGAGAAACTCAAAACCATTCCACTAGGCCGGGTGGTGGTGGCGCACGCCTTTAATCCCAGCACTTGGGAGGCAGAGGCAGGCGGATCTCTGTGAGTTCAAGACCAGCCTGGTCTACAAGAGCTAGTTCCAGGACAGGCTCCAAAACCACAGAGAAACCCTGTCTCAAAAAAGAAAAAAAAATCCCACTAAAATCAAGAACATGACAAGGCTGTCCACTCTCTCCATACCTCTTCAATATAGTGCTTGAATTTCTGGCAATAGCAATAAGACAACATAAGAAGATCAAGGGGATTAGAATTGGAAAGGAAGTAGTCAAACATTTGTTATTTGCAGATGATATGATAGTGTACATAAGCGACCCCAAAAACTCTACCAAAGAACTCCTACAGTTGATAAACACCTTTAGTAATGTAGCATGATACAAGATCAACTCCAAAAAATCAATTGCCCTCCTATACACAAAGAAAAGAGAAGCAGATAGGGGAGTCAGAGAAGCATCACCTTTCAGGATAGCCACAAATAGCATAAATTATCTTGGGGTAACTCTAACCAAGGAAGTGAAAGATCTATTTGACAAGAACTTTAAGGAATTGAAGAAAAAAATTGAAGAGGATACCAGAAAATGGAAGGATCTCCTATGCTCTTGGACTGGGAGGATCAACATAGTAAAAATGGCCATTCTACCAAAAGCAATCTACAGATTCAATACAGTCCCCATCGAAACCCCAACAAAATTCTTCATAGACGTTGAGAGAACAATAATCAATTGTATATGGAAAAACAAAAAACCCAGGATAGCCAAAACAATCCTATACAATAAAAGTACTTCCAGAGGCATTACCATCCCTGACTTCAAACTCTATGATGAATTAAAGGTCATTATTAAATCTTTTGAACCTGGCTTGGCCTCGTTATTCCCACATGTACAGCTGCCTTGGAGAATTAGATATCTCTATCATTGCCTATTTCCCTCCAAATGAGCCTATTATGTGACCGAAAATAAATTTAGAACTTTTCACAGAACCATAAAGCAGAAATAGAGCTCAGGTTTGCATTTGTTTATAATTTTGCAAAAAAGTGAAACGTAATTAAATGACTCTAATTTAGGAATAATTATAGCAAAGAGCATAAATGAATTCACTCACTTTGCCAGAATTACTTAGGCTTAAGCAATTTAAGAATAATCTTTATTTCTACCATACACTCTAATATCATATGATATTCTAGTGGAAATCTGTTTATAATTTTTTCAATTGGAAATTGAGGCCTGAGTGGTTTTTTTCTTTTAAAAAGTTTCCTTGCTACCCAGACTTATGTGGCTGTTTATTCTGGACCAATTCTATTTGTAGTTTTCATGCAGTGCTCTTACTAGAAAGTATCATCAGACCAACACTCTCTCCTTATTCTCTTCGCTGATACACATTGAGTTGTACTTTAAAGTATTTGGCAATTAACAAATCTCCAAGTCTTATTTATTTTCTAAGAATAATCTCTCTTTTTTGCCTGTCAGATTAGTCTATTTCTCCACCATGGGTTAAAGATCTTCAAATTCCCCCTTTTGATGGTTCATTTAATCTCAGTAAGGGAGTAAGAAAATGAGAGTTATTAATAAAAAACAGAAGTAGACAATAACACTACATCGCAATGTGTATAATACTAAATACATGAAAGAATAAGATTTTAACTGAGTGAAATAATTGAAATAAAGTTATTAGGAAAAAAATCTTTTTATTTTCAGAGAAAGAATACCAAAATGAAGATTTATTTGAGGAATTGCTAGAACTTCAGGATATAAACCAATGCAAGGCAGCTATTAAACCAGTGATAGGTAGAAAGCTGTTTTAAGGTCTTAAGGGTGATGAATTAATGTCTTGCAATTACAATACAAATCTATAGTGTATACCTTACTATTGTAACAAGAGTTAAATGTACAAAATGGTAATTTTAAGTAACTTCAAAGAGCCTTAATCCTGCTTTGTGCTTTTCTCCCAGATAAATTTCTCTTATTAATACATAAAAACATGAGATACTAGGTGTTCAAAATTCTCTTTCTAAAGAAAATATTTTTAATCAGAGGGCATTGAGAGTGAAAGCTTTCAAAAGAAAGAACACAAGATGCTAATATCATCCACTGGAAGATTATACCAGAATTCTCTGTGATGAAACAGAAGAAATATGAAAAATGAAATCAATGTAGCTCCTCAAAATTTAAAATCATAGTAATAGATTCCAATGTGGGTGGAATAGATGAAATTCCAGAGAAATAATTCAAAAGGGTTATAAGAATTTCCAAAGAAGTCAGAAAATATGTATAAACTCTGAATGAATTAAAAAGAGCATAAAAGTATAGATAAAATAAGATAATATAGGTCGGGGAAATGTAATTTAACAAAATGATAGAAAAACTGAAAAAGGTCAAATTAAAACTTTGGAAAATTATATGTTCAATCAGTTAATCTGGAAAACAACCTTATTTATGCTATTCTCAAAAAATACCCAATAATAAACCTAACCAAGAAAGTTAAATCTCGCCGGGCAGTGGTGGCGCACGCCTTTAATCCCAGCACTCGGGAGGCAGAGACAGGCGGATCTCTGGGAGTTCGAGGCCAGCGTGGTCTACAAGAGCTAGTTCCAGGATGGGCACCAAAGCTACAGAGAAACCCTGTCTCGAAAAAAAAAAAAAGAAGAAAGTTAAATTTCTACAAAAACATGTAGAGACACCATATCAAGAAATTGAAGATCATCACCCAGTTCTCAGTGCTCAAAAAGTGAATTTCCAACTACTGACTTTTGCTCTTTTTATTTTCATGGATTTCCCTTTACAAAATAACTAGCTGCTACCCTACTGAGTAAACGTAGTCTACCACCAAGTGCCAACTACCAATCCAGTTGTTTTTAGTGAACAAAAGCCAATTGGTTGAGAAACTGAACATATTCAATTAAAAGAGATTGTCTCTTCATTACTTAAACAAGGGAAAGGTCTGAAAGAATTCACTTGCTTTGTTGTTGTTGTTGTTGTTGTTGTTGTTGTTGTTGTTTTTCAAAACAGGGTTTCTTTGTGTAACAGTCCTGGCTATCATAGAACTGGCTTTGAAGACCAGCTGTCCTCAAACTCACAGAGATCCCATACCTCTGCCTCCCAAGTGTTCCAATTAAAGGTATGTTTCCTCATCCTAGTTGTGTTCAGTTTAACATTAGTCAGGGTTGTATATCTTATCCTAGAACTTTCTCTGCATATCTTCAATTACAGTTTAGAGCAAAAATTCTTTTCAAGTCCATTTAACACGAACACTTCACCCTTCTTGATTGCTGGCCATAAACATCTGACTATACTCCTTATCCATCCTTTTTGTGCAGTTGACAACAGGTCACCATGACCTGGCTCCAGCAAGGATCCCGTTAAGTCAGTTTGCATGGTATTTCCCTTATTCCTGAGTTTCTAAGTTGTTCACTAATTGGGTCTTCTCAGGCCCTATTTTAAACTTTGCCATTATATATTCTGAGTTGAGCTCAGTCTTATTGAAAAATCCTATTGCAGAGGTTCCCACACTTGTTAGGATGGTCTTTTTTAAAAAAACACATTTTAATGGCTGTCTTAAAATAATTTTTATAAACAGTGAACACATCATCTATAGATGATATAACACAAAATTCCAAAATAAAAAGTCAGAAAATAAAGGTTGATAAACATTAAATACCTTTCTACTTCATATTTCTCAATTATGGCTCTGCATAGTTTCAAGAAAATTTCCTTTACTGGTACTCCAAAAATCACCATAATGAAATACTATATATTGTATAAGTTAATTGGAATCAAATTATTCTTATTGCAACAAAATATTTGACTGAGACACTTCTGCAAAAGTTTCAAGCTATCATAATGCTCTTTGCCATCATGGTTCCTAAAACAAAGCCAGTAAGCCATGAGCTAGAACCTCTGATCACAGAAACCAAGGTGAATCTTTTTTCTTGTCACAGACTAGAAACCAGCAGTGCACTGAAATAGTTGAAACAACCAACCAAACAAACAACAACAAAAAAAAAAATAATCTTTGAGGTCCATAAATTAGCCACCTTGGGTTGGTTCTGTAATCAGACTCTCCTAATTTGTGTCTTTTGTGTTCTAATTTTCTGTAATTCTGTTGGGTAATATAGGTAATTAACAGAATCTCCTTTTTGAATCTTTTCAGGAGCAATTTGTAATCCCCATTTAGGCAAGACTTTCTTTACTTCTTCAAACATCCTTTCTAAAGTATCTATATTTGAATCAGATAACAAAATGTCATCCATGTACTGGTAGATTATTGACTTGGAAAATTGCTTACAAATTATTTCCAATAGCTGACTGACAAAGTATTGGCATAGGATAGGGCTATTGAGCATTTCCTGTGGAAGGATGGTCCATTGATATCTTCTAGTAGGCTGAGAATTATTATCAGTAGGCACTGTGAAGGCAAACTCTTCTCTATCCTTTTCTTGTAAAGTTATAATGAAGAAACAAACATTTAAATCAATAACTATGAGAGGCCATTGATGGAGGAAGGTCATTGGTTAATTAATAAAGAAACTGCTTGGTCTTGATAGGTTAGAATATAGGTGGGTGGAGTAAACAGAACATAATGCTGGGAGGAAGAGGAAGTAAGCTCAGACTCCATTTCCTCTCCTCTCTGAGGCAGACACGATGAAGCTCCGACCCAGCATGGATGTAGGCTAGAATCTTCCTGGTAAGTGCACCTTGGGGTGCTACACACAATAATAGAAATGGGTAATCAAGATGTAAGAATTAGCCAATAAGAAGCTAGAGCTAATGTGTCAGGCAGTGTTTAAATGAATACAATGTGTGTTGTTATTTTGGGGCATAAGCTAGCCAGACAGCCAGGAGCCAGGCAGCAGGAACGCAGCCCGCAGCTCCTTCCCTTTGGTAACAGAAAAGGCAGAAGAATTCCAGATTGTAGAGGGCCCATAGGTTGAATAATCTCATTGACAGCCCTTAGATCTGTCAACATTCACCATTTTTAAGATTTCTTTTTAACAACAAATACAAGAGAATTCTAAGAGCTAGTAGATTCTTCTATATGTCAAGCATCTAGTTGTTCTTGTACCAGCTGTCCTAAAACTTGCAACTTTTCCTCAGCTAGAGGCCACTGCTTAACCCATATTGGTTTCTCAGTTAACCATTTTAAAGGTAGAACTGTTGGTACTTATGAAGGTTTATCAATTGCTTTATGTTCTTGTAAAGCCCAAATGGCTGGTGTCCATCATCTATAATATTTTCTAATATTTTCTTTAGCAGAGGACTATTGTCAAGGACAGTAATCTTTAAGATTCCCCTTTAAATAAATAACCATTTTATTAATCATAATTGCAAACTGGTGTGGTATTGTTTTGTCTACACTATACCTTGGTATAAGAAGAAGTGGTACAGCTCTTCTGCTCTCATAATCACAGAATTGGCTACCTGCCACCTGCCAATGGGGTAAGTTCTAGTGTGCTGCACAGGTGATCTGTTGTTCCCACACTACATGTGCATGAACAGTAGAGCCACTAAGGGCTGCACAGATATCAGGAGACTGTGCTTATACCTAGAGTCAAGTTACTGTCCAAGGGTTGTGTCTCTGTTGGGGCCATGTAGATCTGTGTAAGTCTGTGTTGCCACCCAGGGACGTTGAGTCTACTGGGCCTAGATTGCTGCCAGGCATCATGTCTGGGTCTATTACCCTGCCATGGCTGACATTGTGTTGTTTTCCTTGATTCATTTATCCACCAAAAGCAGTGAGGATAGGGCTGTAGAGTTGGCCCTACCCCTCACTGACTGTACCAGTCTGGAGAGCAGGCCGTGGACCTCCTCAGGGCAGCACAGTAGAGCTGTCCCTCCTTGTGCGGGTGTGAGTGAGCAGACCCTGAAGACTGAGAGTGAGAGAGCTAGCCCCATGATCTGCCACATGGTGGTGTGGGCAAGGGAAAGCAACCCCCTTGCTCCTCACTCCTCACTGATCAATACAGATCCCATCTGTGACTGGATGATGGATTCATAGTCCTTTGCAGCAGCCTGGGCTCAGGCATCACCATGAACCTGGTTGGCAGTGCAAATCATTTAAAATGGCATGGACCCAATAGCAGCATGGCCCTTGAACACCCATATGTCTCTAGGTGTGAGCCCAGATCCTAGGCATCCACACTAAAACCAGCATATGTTTAATCTTTGACTTTTGTGTCTGTACTACAAACTAAGATCTATTATATTAATTTTAAAAGCCATATATGTTTTTATATGACATTTCTCTTTATTTCACACAGTACATTTAAACAGTCGTATTGATTTTGAAAGCAATCAATTAAAGTTAAGTATAAGATTAAATTGATTTTTAGTGTTTAATCGATCCTAAATTAATTAAAGGTAAAGAAAATGTTAACTATAGAAGAATCTCTGAAGACTACAGCCATGTTTTATGTTTTCTGTTATACCATTTTTGTGAAAGATAACAATATTTAAAGCTACCTTTGAAATCAATGTTATGGCCAGCAAACTAAGCATAAGCTAATTATTTCATTAAAGAATTGTGCTTTATATTTCATAATGAAATAATAAGAAGAAATTAATTTTAATATTTAAGTATGGCCTTTAGTTAGTACATTTTTATATGATTAATTCACATGGTAATTAAAATTCTACTCATTTGTATCCCAGATGAACTTTAAGGGAATGGTTTTTTTTGTTTTTTTTTTTTAATATAATTTTTTATTGAAAAAAAA
>NW_026067910.1:5402059-5403816 GCF_014885135.2 Alexandromys fortis | reverse complement strand
CCCCCTCCCTCTCCAGTCTGAGGGGCAGTCAGGGTTCCCTGCCCTGTGGAAAGTCCAAAGTCCTCCCCGCTCCATCCTGGTCTAGGAAGATGGACATCCAAACTGGCTAGGCTCCCCCAAAGCCAGAACATGAAGTAGAACCAAAACCCAATGGCATTGTCCTTGGCTTCTCAGCAGCCCTCATTGTCCGCCATATTCAGAGAGTCCGGTTTTATCCCATGCTCAAGAAACTAGACGTTAAAATGCTAATTAACCCAATTAAAAAATGGGGCACTGACCTGAACAGAGGATTCTCAACAGAAGAAATTCAAATGGCTAAAAGACACTTAAGGTTATGCTCAACCTCCTTAGCGATCAGGGAAATGCAAATCAAAACAACTTTGAGATATCATCTTACACCTGTCAGAATGGCTAAAATCAAAACACCAATGATATCCTTTGCTGGAGAGGTTGTGGAGAAAGGGGTACCCTCATCCATTGCTGGTGGGAATGCAAACTTGTGCAACCACTTTGGAAAGCAGAGTGGTGGTTTCTCAGGAAATTCGGGATCAACCTACCCCTGGACCCAGCAATGCCACTCTTGGGAATATACCTAAGGGAATGTTTTTCATGTTCCTGTAGAATATTCGATCAAATCTTTCATTCTGATCCACAGTCAAGTGACGCTTCCAGTCTCCAATGGTTCCTAATGGGAGAAGCACAGGACAGCACCTACATAAGTAGCAGTATCAGGGCACAGTCCACCCAACTCACTCTACTCTCTACAGTTCACACTTCACATCACTGAGTTCTCTGGAGGGTTAGGTTGGCTATCTCTCCTCTCATCACAGAAGAAACTTCAGAGCAGCAACATAATAAATAGATATCACTAGCTACTACCACTGAGTTGTAGCCAATTTTTAAAAAGAAAAGAAAAACACCTTAAAGGTTAAAAAATAGGAATTTTCAAAGCACATTCTACTATGTGCCAATCATTATACTAGGAAAACACTTAGACTTCAAACACAGTGTATTTCAAACACAGTCTTTTGAGGTATATGCTGTTTTGTTTTTTTTTTTTCATTTTTAAACAGAATAAAATGAGACCCAGAGGTTTTCAGCAAGTCAAGTCAAGGTGACATAAAGCTTCAGAACAGTTAACTTTGTGATTTTACTGAGTAGGAATTGGAAATGATGATTGCACTAGTTAAAATGAAAATATCCATTTGGTTTTCTTAGTTGTCTGAGAGGATGATATTATTGTTTGCATTTGAAATGAATGGCGAGCTATTATGGGTAAGACATTTAGGCTTGCTGATGAATGAGATGTGAGAATTGATGTTAAGTGGCAGAGGAGACAAAATAAAAGAGTTCGTGAAAAATATAAAAACCCAGCAATATTTAAATATAAGTTAATACTCACAGCAATGATAAGTTAAAAGGGTATCAAGAGGAAAATGTTCAATCTTAGCCATATCTCTGGGAATATAATGAGATCATAACAAGTTTATTGCCTGTTTACTTTATTGAATTCATGTCTAAAAAAGTTACCATAACATTGCTCTAATTTTTATGATGAAAAAATCTCACACATGAGGAAGCAAAATTTTCAATTTTGTTTTCAATATAAACAGACAGTAAGTTTACTTGTCCAATATTCTAAAAGAATAGTAAATAAAATTGTTCTTTCTAGGCACTGCATCACCATATCTGTAATCCTAGCTTTCATACAGGGTTTGCAGTAGAGACAGGAGGAGGATTATGAAGTTAAGGTAGCC
>NW_026067910.1:5395990-5401369 GCF_014885135.2 Alexandromys fortis | reverse complement strand
CATGAAAACATCATAGAAACAGGGTGAAGAAAAACTAAAATTATTATTTATTGTCATTGATACAGAATAAACCATTAATAAAACACAGCTCTTTGAGACTTTGTAGCCTAAGCAGGTCTGGAATTCAGTATGTAGTCTATGCTGCTCTCAAAGTTAAGATGGTCTTTCTTTCATAACATCCCATAATGGCTGGCACCCATCTCAATATTTTTGTTAAGTTAAAAACATCAAAAATGAGAAGAACTCAAGTACATCCATGGAAAACAACTGTGAATTCAATATTTTTGGCTAGAAACACAGTTGGTTGAGAATATGATCATTTTTATCTGATGTCTGCAATCCATCAGATTTTACTACTTCCATTTAACATATTAGTGGGAAATAATAGGCAGATAATTTAGTCAACAAAGAGAAACATAGCATCTAAATTAGAGACAAAGAAGTAAAAATTTCTCTGTAAAATGAACAGCAGTGTGATCTCATATGAAACATAAAAACGAGGGAAAGCAAAGAATCTGATAGAACAGTGATATTTTACAAAGCTGTGAGATATAAATCAAATCAACACACAAATATTAGTTGAACTTATAAATACTAGTGATAACTAACAGTAAAGTAAGATTACAATACATGAACTCTAAAAGGTAGAATTAAAAAACTTAGGAATAAATGTAGAAAAGGTTAGAGACAGGTCCATTGAAACCAACAAAACATCGATGAAAGAAAAAGAAAGCAGAAACAAACAGAACAGCATGCACTGATAAATTGAAAAATAGTTGTTATTTATTTATTTGTTTTTTTTTTTTTCTGAGACAGGATTTCTCTGAAGTATTGGAGCCTATCCTGTATCTCACTCCGTAGATCAGGCTGGCCTTGAACTCACAGAGATATGTTTGCCTCTTTCTCCTGAGTACTGGGAATAAAGTGTGTGGCAACACCGCCAAGCTGAGGACAGTTATTTTAATATGCTATAGAACCAATCCACAAATTCTATGCAGTCTTTCATAAAATGCAGTGGGTTTTTTTTTTTCATTTTTGCAAAAAGAAAAAAGAAAATAAAGGAGAAAAAGAAAATATATTCAAAATTTATATGAAATTTTGACACCTCATAGAGCTACTTCTCTTCTTTTAACATGTGTGCTTCAATGATTGTAGTTAGCTCATCAGGACTTGCAGCAAACCCCTTTATCTACTGAACCATCTCTACCCATAAAGAAGTATTTTAATGTCATGGTGATTCTAACAGTGTGGTTATGACGTGAATATAGAAATAACCAATAGGAGAGAATAGACTTTCCAGGATATAATCTCTCAATTATAATGGTTAAATGATTTTTGATATGGCTGTTAAGAACGTTAAATGGGAAACGTCATTCATTCCAACAAATGTTCTAGGGTAAATCAGATATCTGTAAGCAAAAGAACAAAGCGGAATTCTCACCTTACAATGTATTTCAAACAAATGAAAATTGGCCAAACATAAAAGCAAGGGCCTAAACTACAATGCTCTTAGAGAGACTTAAACGGAATGATTTACCACACAGGATTTCACAGTAATATTTTTAATATCCCTCTACAAGTACAGAGACACAATGGGATGATTTACATCATGAGATTTTACAGTGGTGTCTGGGATATGTATCTACAAGTACAGACAGCCAAAAAAATAAATAAATTGATTTTACTAAACTTAGTAACTCCTATATAAAAGGGGACAGATTCAATGAAGTGAAAAGTTCACCTATAGAATGGGAAGAATATGTCATTTATCTGATACAGGATTACCCTCAGAAATCAACAACTACAAAACCAACCTAAGACTTTAAATAAACAATTCTCAAAAGAAGAGTAGAAACATCCATTAAACACAGGAGAAAAAATGCACTATCACGAGTCATTTGGGATGTGGAAATTGACAAGAAGTGCACACAACTTGTGTCCTATTATGATGACTATTTCTTAACAAATAACAGAAAATCATAAGTGCTGGTGCTGCTGGTAGAAATATAAAGTGGTTCATTTTCAAAGGGAGATGTATAACACTAGATTCATAAATCAAAAGCAGAACCATTGTATAATCCAACTACTCTACTTCTGGCTTTCACTTCTGATTCCAAACAATTGAACTCAAAATCTCTGAAAGATTTGTACATTCATATTCACAACATCAGTAAGAGCAACAGCTAAAATGTGGAAACAAGTCAAATTTATATCAATTATGGAACATAAATACAACCGGATGTGCAGACAGAGAGAGGGAATTCTGAAGTATGATGCAATAAGCCTTCATGGCATTGAGGACACCACAGTAAGTAAAATAAGTCAATAAAGATACGACTGCATGTCTCCACTCATGCCAAGTACCAAGCTTGAAGAAATTAATATGGGAAGAGCTTCATGTGGTGATTTTCAAGAACAAGAGTAGAAAAAAATAAGAAGTTATGGTTTAACAATAATAGGGTTCAGCTTGCCAAAAAAAACTAGATAGTGGAAATGACAAATGGTTACAAAACAAGTCATGATGGGGAAATGGCACATTTCACATAATGGATTTTAAAATCATAAGTAAGAGTGCAATTGGGGTTAATAACCTGAATAGGAGTATAGTAGATGTTTATAACAGTTTAGTTATATCCAGAGAAGTTGCTAAATTCTTCATGATGAAGAAGCACTACCCCAAATTCAAGAATAAAAATAATAAATAAGAATGACACATGAATTACCTTTGTAGATGTGAAAATAAATATTGATTATGAGAAGCTTGAAATCCCTTCCATATTTAATGAAAGCTGAGCTTCCAAGGAGTCTATACATTAAATACAAAAAACAGAGGAAGGTTTGCTTCTGCATGCCAGAAAAACATACTCTAAGATAACTAGAGTGTGTTAGTCTCCATCTTTGCATGTGGTCGTTTGTGGAAGGAACTTAGAGTGTTGTGATGAATAAAATAATAGGATCCTAATGCTAAGTGATTTACACAAATGGCTTTGATGCACAATGACTGACCACAAAACCAAGAGCAGAAAGAACATGAAAATCAGAGCAATGCAGCTGAAAGAAAGAGAAACAAGATAATAGACTTTTGGATGTTGCCAATAATGGAGTTATTGGAAATAATTTTAACATAATATTATATTCAAGGAGGTAAAAAACAAAATTCAAACTGCCTCAACCCAATACTACCAATGGGAACAAATTAAAAACAGTCTTTAATTAATGAAATGTAATCTCAGTGAATAATTTTAGTAGAAACTTCAACTCAGATGAACTCAGCATAGCCAAACTTGGAGCCAGGGGTAGTATCAAACTTAACTCTCAGAATAGTACAGAATAAAAAGAAAAATATGTTGGCCCCTGTATGAAGAATTTTGCTGTCTTAGGTGAGGTTAAATACCTTTAATTCCAGGATTCAGGAGGCAGAGACAGGTGGATCTCTGTAAGCTCAAGGCTACACTGGTCTAAATAAAGCTTTCTAGACAAGCTAGGACTCCATACTGAGATGCAATCTCCATAAAAGGAATAAATTAACAAAAATATAGAGAGTTTTGTATGTGCTACAGATCATTAGACTCCTGTGACTTTCACGTTCTTTGTGCAGGATAGTTTCTCAGCAAAAGAGACATTTCCTAAATCCCCCACTTTTCTCTGTTCATAATTCTGAGTCACATTTTATCAAAGAGCAAACTGTTTTTCATATAAATCTAGGAACCTCTTTCTGATTTCCCCATATTCAGTCTTCAGTGACTATTACAGTGAAGCACATAATACAAACGCAATTCTTTATGACTTTTTGCTATACCCATACTTTAGTCCTATAAGTAGGAATCTTTTAACACTGTCTGCACTCTATCCATTGCTCTGTTCTTGAGAAAGGAAAACAACAATGTTTCTCTATAGTCATGAAGTTCGTAAGGACGCCACTTCTAACCAAACTTATCTGAAATAAACTGGTTTATTGTCTTAGTGTGATAATCAGTGGAGAAGCAGGAGTGAATTTTAGACAAAAATTACAAAGTTATTTCATGGCAATGGACATGGAAGGCACCAAAATTATCTTAACATTGGTGGAAATATAATTACTAGAAAATATTGGTAGTTTTCTCTCTATTTAAAAATATTAATTTAATTTATAATTATGGGTATGATATATAAGAATACTCAGTGGGTAAATCCTCATCTTTAACTGGTCTACTAACATTTACCATTTTCAGTTTTAAACACATGATGGCGAATGATATTCCAAAGATACTAATTTTGTTCCATTGCTATAGTTTTTATAACTCTCAAAGTCTCCTCACTGCTTTGGGAATACAGAAATAATCATAAGCATGACCCACAGATCTTGTGTAGTCCCGACTTTAGTCTCACATACTAGTTTCTTATCCCCTGCCCCACACCTTTGATGTTCAAGTCCTTTCCTTCCTTGGTTCTAAGTACTCTATTGCTTCACATAAAATTCTGTCTTGTATTTTGCTTTTAGCCATTTTCTTTTTGTTAATTCATATATATTAACTTGTGAATCCCATGTGACTTTTACCTCCAGAGAAGCCATTACCTTCAATTATACCAGAAGCCTTTATATGAATACTAACGTTTTATTTGGCATCTTTAATAACTACACTTTAGTCTAAAATCTCTAAAAGTTTAAAATAATAATATGTAGGTGTGTGTGTGTGTGTGTGTGTGTGTGTGTGTGTGTGTGTGTGCATCCGTGTGAGCATGCAATGTGTTTGCTGCAAGACAGAAACTAGTGCCATGGTGCATGGGTGGAGCTCAGAAGACAAATTTATGGAGTTATTTCTGGCCTTCCACCATTATGAAGGTTGTGATGATTTAATTTGGGTTTTCAGGCAAACATTGGATGTCCCTATACTCACTTTGCCAAGTAACCAGTCAAGTTACACTTATGGATTTTTTAATTTGGGTATTTGCTTTTTGACTATTTGCCTTCCTTATTAGAGCATGAACTCTATAAAAAGGTAAGTCCTTGTTTACTCTTGTTTAGAACCTGCCACACAGAAGCATCCACTTATTTTCCATCAATTAATATGTCAATAAGTACCAAAATGTGATGAATGTTAACTCTTTTTTATTTATACAGCATATTAAGATACTGTTCAATTGTGATCAATCAAAAATTATTCTATAGATTCACCTTAGAGATGCTCCAAGATTATTTTTTAAAGGAGGGAGAAATCAGTCAAATAATAGTCTATGGCTCTATTTGTCCACATTTTATAGTAGTTACATGTCTCACTGCTGTTTGCTGGCCTTTAGTAGTGAGCTGTAGCCTCCCTGAGTATATAGTCAAAGGAAATGAAGTCACCATTCAAAACCTTACTGTTATCTAGTGTTGTTGCTATACATCTTCAACCACAA
>NW_026067910.1:5387956-5391219 GCF_014885135.2 Alexandromys fortis | reverse complement strand
TAAAATCTCTAAAAGTTTAAAAATAATAATATGTAGGTGTGTGTGTGTGTGTGTGTGTGCATCCGTGTGAGCATGCAATGTGTTTGCTGCAAGACAGAAACTAGTGCCATGGTGCATGGGTGGAGCTCAGAAGACAAATTTATGGAGTTATTTCTGGCCTTCCACCATTATGAAGGTTGTGATGATTTAATTTGGGTTTTCAGGCAAACATTGGATGTCCCTATACTCACTTTGCCAAGTAACCAGTCAAGTTACACTTATGGATTTTTTAATTTGGGTATTTGCTTTTTGACTATTTGCCTGCCTTGTTAGAGCATGAACTCTATAAAAAGGTAAGTCCTTGTTTACTCTTGTTTAGAACCTGCCACACAGAAGCATCCACTTATTTTCCATCAATTAATATGTCAATAAGTACCAAAATGTGATGAATGTTAACTCTTTTTTATTTATACAGCATATTAAGATACTGTTCAATTGTGACCAATCAAAAATTATTCTATAGATTCACCTTAGAGATGCTCCAAGATTATTTTTTAAAGGAGGGAGAAATCAGTCAAATAATAGTCTATGGCTCTATTTGTCCACATTTTATAGTAGTTACATGTCTCACTGCTGTTTGCTGGCCTTTAGTAGTGAGCTGTAGCCTCCCTGAGTATATAGTCAAAGGAAATGAAGTCACCATTCAAAACCTTACTGTTATCTAGTGTTGTTGCTATACATCTTCAACCACAATACATGTACTCGCCCTAGTGTCCACCAACAGCTGAAAGACTAAAGACTTTATATGTCATATACCATATATAAAATAAATTATCATTCAAGAGTAAAAATGAAATGAAATTCTGTCATCTGCAGTAAAATTTATGAAGTTCAGGACATCAGCTTAAGTTAATAAGCCAGACAATGAGACAAATTTCGTGTGTTGTCTTATATGTTGAAATTGAAAAGTCAACCTCAAAGTAGAATTATGTTTAGCAGCTGGGGAGGGTCTGAGGGGGAAGTGAGAAATGACAATGCCAGAAGTGTGGCAAGGTAAGATCAATGCACACCCTATTAATTGGCAAGAATATAACATCAAATATCACTAATGAATGTAATCAATATGTGATAATAAAGTTTTTTTAATGATGAAAGTCATTGGTGGTGTGAAGTTTTGGGGTTGCTTTTGACACAGGTGGTTGCATAAGAAAAGATCAGAAAAGATTTTACATAGAGAATAGAGCAGAGGGAATGTCCAGTGAATGAGGCAGAGGCTGGACATTAGGAATCATCTTCAACAAAAAGCCCAAAGAAGAATAAAGTATGAAGATAACTGGGAGAATGTATTTCAATCAAGAGAATAACTGTGTAAAAGAAATCATTTAAAAATACAACCACCTCATCTTACCTTCTTCATATCTTCATAGCTCAGGAACATAATATTGAAGTCATGTCTGTGTTCATACCAGCCTCTTATGTGGTCAAACCAATTGCTTCCTACCACTGGGAAGAAAAGTTACAAGTGAGAATGTCAAGCTGTGTGTCCATGCAGTGGACAAAAAATGCTGTGCCTCCTTTTCTGGTTTGGAATTTTTAGAAATAAAATGGAGGGCAATGGTGGACGTCTATATCCCTATAGTAAACTTTCTTATGGCATTTCATGTTTAAGAATGTAGTTCAATAAGAGGTCAAAACCATGATGGGTACACCCACTGAAACAGTCTACCTGAGCTAATGGGAGCTCACCAACTCCAGTTGAACATGGAAGGACCAAACATAGGTCCAAACTAGACCCTCTGAATGTGGGTGAGAGTTGCATGGCTGGGGCAGACTGAGGGACCACTGGCAGTATCATCAGGATTTATCCTTATTGCTTGTACTGGCTTTTGGGGAAACTATTTTCTTTGGATAGATACATTGCTCAGCCTAGATATAGTAGGGAGTACCTTGGACCTTCCCCAAAGCAATGTGCCTTATCCTGTCTAATGAGTGGGTGGGGGGATTAGAGTGTAGGGGGCTATGTGGAGGGAAAGGGATGAGGGGAGGAAGGAAGGAGAACTTGGATTGATATGTATAATGAAAAAAGATAGCTGTTTTCTTTTTTTAAAAAAAACAATAAAAATTAAATTGAAAAAGAATGTAGCTCAATTCTCAAAAAGCATATTGTTTGTAATGTTCATAAATGCTAAACATTAATTTGCCTTATGTGATCAAAATATATTATATAAAATTTTTAATTAAAAATTTAAAAGTAAAATTCATTACCCATGAGGGTCAATTGATGGGTATTATGTAATAGCAAAGGAGAAAAATCCAAAATAGAATAATAATCACATTGATATAACTAGTAATCTATGATCATCAAATAAAGATGACTTTTTCCTTCATATATTTCAGAAAAATAATGTAAACATGAGTTAAGCGCATAAGTAGGGTAAAAACTCACACATAGAAGCAATAATCTGTGGGTATCTGTCCACAACATTAGCACCTGGGTATCTAGGGCAGGAGGAGGAGCTCATGCCAAGCTTTGGCTACATAAAATACTCTCATAAGGGAAATAAAATAAGGGAGTGAGGAAAAGAATGAGAAAGAAAAAACAAAACCCAGAGAACGTATCTCTAGGCTTAAAGCATAGAAAAAATTCTCAAATGTGAATTTATTTAAAAGAAAAATCAGACAGGTTCCATGGACCCCACCTGCACCAGAAAGAAACAGGTTGGTATCTGATATCTTGGCTGGAAAGTCCTGCTCTCTGGGCCCTAAACCCTGCACTTCCGCCAACCACAGAACACCCAGTAATCAGGCAGCAGTTGTTTCTCCCATCAACCATCCCTTGCTGCAGGACCCACTGGCTGACCTACACATGAAGGGACAGCAACTCCTGAGCCACATGCCCAAACTGCACCCAGAGGAAGAAGCCAGAATTGCATCTGGAGGAAGAGCAAACCACCAGAGCTAGAGAACCCACTTGTACCAATTGGAGGAAAAAATGGGTAGACAGCAGTGTAAGAATACATACAACAACATAAAGAGCAATATGGCATCACCAGAAATGAGTGGTTCTACAACAACCAGGTCTGAATATGCCAACACAGAGATGAAGAAGAAGAAAATGACCTTAAATATAACTTTATGAAAATGATGAAGGCCCTTAAAGAGGAAATGAAAAGTTCCCTTTAAAAAATGGAGGAAAGCCTGGTCTACAGAGCTAGTTCCAGGACAGGCTCCAATGCCACAGAGAAACCCTGTCTCGAAAAACCAAAAATAAATAAATAAATAAA
>NW_026067910.1:5380647-5387394 GCF_014885135.2 Alexandromys fortis | reverse complement strand
CCCCAAAATGTATTCTTGAAATATATTAATTAAAACACTAAACATACAGAATTTTAAAGAAAAGTATACCAAGAATTTCAAAGGAAAAAAGGCCAAGTAACATAAAAAGATAGACCCTAAAGAATTACACCAAACTTCTCAATATTAATTCTGAAAGCAAGGAGGTCCTCGGCAGATGTTATGCAGACAATAAGAGATCATGGATGCCAGCCCAGACTACGATACCCAGCAAACCTCTCAATCATCATAGATAGACAAAACAAGATATTCCTGACAAAACCAGATTTAAGCACTACTTAGCCACAAGGCCAGCCCTACAGAAAGTACTAGAAGAAAAACTCCCATCAAAGGAAGCTAGCTGCACCCACAAAGAATACAGCTAACAGGCAACCTCATACCAGCAAGACCCAAAGGGAAGCACACAAACACTACCACCACCACCAAAACCAAATAGGACAGCAATTAAAAATCAATGGTCATTAATATCTCTTAATATAAGTATTCTCAATTCACTTATGAAAAGAGACAGGCTATCAGAATGAATACAAAAACAGGACTCATCAATCTGCTTTATAAAAGAAACACACCTCAACCTCAAAGACAGTGATTACCTCAGAGTAAGGGTTAGGAAGGAATATTCCAAGCAAATGGACCAAAGAAACAAATGGGTGTAACTATCCTCATATCTAAGAAAATAGATTTTAAACTAAAATTATTCAAAAGAGATGGAGAAGGACACTTAGCTCATGTCAGGCTAGTGGGAGCTCAGGGTTTAAGGAATGACAGGTGGGGAACCTGCATGGGACTGAACTAGATCCTCTACATGTGGGTGACAGTTATGTGGCTTGATCTGTTGGAGGGAGCCCTGGCAGTCTCATCAGGACCTATCCTAGTTGCCTAAACTTGCTTTTTGGAGTCTGTTCTCTATAGTGGGATACCTTACTCAGCCTTGATATCAGGGGAGAGGCTTGCTCCTGCCTCTAGTTAGTATTCCAGACCTTGTTGATTTCTGAAGGAAGGCCTTACTCCCTCTGAGAAGTGGATGTGGAATGAGAATGGGATAGGTGGACAGGGAAAGAGGATAGAGGGGGAACTGGGGCTGGTATATAAGGGTGAAAAGTAATTTTTAAATAAAAATATGAAAAAATAGCAAAAGATCAATCAGTTTGATAACACTAAAATTAAGAATGTTGCTGATGAAAACCCACATGAGAAAAGCTGTGAGGATGAACTAAAATAGATTTATTTCTAGAAGGGATAGAAAGCAAACTGAACAGAAGAATGTAATAAAACATTGGGCTATTGTAGACTCTTTTCACACAATCAAAAATAATTATGGCCACTAAACAGCCAATATTGACACTCCCATTATGAGGATGAGGATGCAAATTAACATACATTTGAGACACCTTTTCCTAGCTGTCATGTTGATAAACATCTAAAAGTCTGATATGTCAAGTTACTAGGGAAACATTAATAAGTCATCTTTTACACATTTCTGCAAAAAATGACAAATCCACTTTTTCAGAATTACCGCACCACCTTTGTAAGTGGAGTACTCTGGTCACTGTGGCTCTGCAGTTCAACTCATGGGTGTGGGTTCTAGGGAAGCTGCTGGGAGAGTACCAGGAGACACACTCAAGAATGTTCATAGCAGCTGCATCACAGTGGCTGGCAAAACATTGGAATAGACTAAATAGTACTTAGAGAAGGCATTTTATGGGTACAGTAAGTCACTAAGCTCTATGACATACTTTGACTTTTTTGTTCTTGAAAACTTTTGGTACCAAATAATACGGGAGGTGGGAACAAAAGATACGAGGTGATGGCATTTTGGCATAGTCCACATTATGAATATTGTACTCAAAGAATGGTGCTCTGTCTACTGTTTGGATGTTTTCAGTGTTGTTCCTGTGTCCCTCAAAATAAATCAGGCTGAGGATATGCTGTGTCCAGATGGTACCTGTTAAAAGAGTTAACAATCATATTTTCAATGCTGAAGTAGGTTTTAATAATTTGGAGCTCTCTTTTACTTTAACACCCCAGGCAGGCTTGCACATGCCAGCTTTTCATTCCCCACTGCATGTATCGAACACTCAAGTCGGTAAGGCTGAACTCTACAACTCTCTGTTTCTTTCCCACTTATAAAGATACGGTAATTTGTAATGATAATCCAGATGATTCTTGTAGTGGTTCTGAGTTTTATATTTCATGTGGAGTCCTTTCAGTAATATTTAACTGCTATTGACATATAACATTTGCAGATACTAACAGGTAAAATGCAGTATTACTAATGTGGATACATACAGTGTGGTCAGATCACACCAGAGATAGTGGCGTTTCTGTCTTGCTGATAGTTTTTTTTTCTGTTTGGAGCCTTCTACCTTATTTCTTAATTTTCATAAGATATATAGAAGATTATAGAATGCCACTTTATTGCTGTTCACTGGCAATTCTGACTCATTTCTGAAATTATGTATCTTTTAGAACTATGAAAAAACTAATAGAACTAAATATTTCTAGTTTCTATTTCTTATCATGCTTTGCACTCTCAAAAACTTCTTCACCATATGCCCATTAATTGACCATAGCACACATGTATAATGAGGAAACCAAAGATTTCAGTTTTATTGACATTTGGTCTCTGGCTATTAGAGCAAGTCATACAGTGCAAGTATTTGGTAAATACCTGCAAAATTCCAATTCTATTCCCTTTAAGAATGGACTCCATGTGATCAAATGCTGTTGTGCTTAGGTTTAGCCTTAATTATTAATGGCTATTCCAAATAATTCGTTGGTGGCAGTATAGATTTGATTAACCCTTAATTATTAATGACTATTCCAGACAATTCATTGGTTGTGGTATAGATTGGATCAACCAGTCACTACTCCCAGTGAGGAGTGATGGTGCACCATATGAAGCAGCACCTGAAATCTTGAAAGAACTGATCATGTCAAGACATCCCAGGCTCCAGGGCTTCCGACCATGAATGTGTCGATATCCTGTGTGGCACAATATAACCACGCAACGCCCATTTTATTCTTTCTGAGGACCCCCAGAAGCACCCAGCATCTCTTCAGCAACTGAGTTATTTAGTTATTATCTACAGTAAACCAGGGACTGCCTCACGGGGTCCTCCAAGTTTTGTAGCACATTAAACATCACAAAGACAGAAAGCAAAGTAGGATTTGATACGAAGAAAAATATTTTTGCAAAGCATCATTATTTACTGAAATGGTCAAATATGGGCATAAAATATTGGTGTTATTGTACAAGGGCAGTGAGGGTTGTGGGGATGTAAAATCTTAACACCTATAGCTCTATTATTTAGTTTGTGTTAACCACTGCAAAAACTTACACCAACACTTGTAAGTTTCCCTTCTGCTAAGGTAGAAGTACCTTTACAAAAGGAACTTCAGTTCATCTTCATGTCCAACAGAAAACAGGAGTCAAACGGGAGTGCTTGTGTTTGCTTGTCCTGATTAGCTTCACAAACCTCAAGGCTTCCAGGCTTCCAGGAAACCTCACTGTTGCAAGATTTTTTTTCTATTTTTGAGAATTTTAAGTACATTACAGTTGTCTTGGAACTCTTGTCAGCAAAATTGCATGCATTAGAATTTAATCATTGTCTGAGATAAAGTCTCTACATAATAAAGCATGTATCTTTTGCAGAAAAGGTTTTTAATTATCTCAGACCTGTCCAACAGGCTAAGGCATCTCGTCATCATTTACCAACAAGTTGCTGTTGGCTTCTTATTTGATTCCCACCCCTCAGCATTTTCCACAATAAATTACAGTATATTCATGGCAAGTGTTCTTCCCCTTAGAGACTTGAGTTTTATATATGTTTTGACCATACATTATTCTAAACTATAGGTGATTACAGATACTGTTGTCTGATGGAATTTAGGATATCATTGGATTTGTATGAGGGGTTATCTAGATTAAGATAATCAAATTGGACTACAGATGTTAGTTGACAAGGAAACTTCACCTGCCATTGGGACTTCTTCTTCAACATCATGATGTATTCTGGTGCAGCAGTGAGAAAAGAAAGTAATATTTTTGAAATGACAGTGTGTGGATAAAAGACTATTTATGTACTTATTATCAAACCAAGATACCAGCAGTAATGGTGCACATCTTTAATCCCAGCACTTGGGAGACAGAGGCAGGCAGATCTATGTGAGTTCAAGGCCAAACTTGTCTAGAAGAGCTAGTTCCAGGACACCTCCAAAGCTACATAAAACACTGTCTTAAAAAAATAAACAAGAAAAACAAAGACAAATGCCATATAGTCTACTTATTCCACTCACCAGATTTTGGATATGTGACTATAAATACATCATCATCTCTAATTTCCTGATCATCCATATTTTCAACTGTGTTCATGTCTACTAAAGATCTTTCAAAGTTATAGCCTTTGAAGTTAAGTAAATATTCACCTTTATTGTTCATAGCGATTTACCTAGAAATAAAAATCATAAAATTTTTTTCACTATCGTAGTATTTTCCAATATTGAGCAATGCTTCTTGAGTGGTCTACATGTGCCAAGCACCACTGAAATGTCCCTCATATATTAATATTTATTATAATAAGCAACTACATATGCTAGATTATTTAAATTTATAACAATCTTATATTACTACATTTATTTCCACAATATAAAATATTAAAAAACAACATAGCAGAAAGTTAGAAAGGTTTTTCTATAATTCTAGATGGGAAAGGTGATTTTAATTCTAAACATACAAATGGGGAAACTAGAGTACAGAGAATACAACCAGCTTATTCAAGGTTTTCCAGTTGGTCAACTTAGAAAGATGACAGCAAAAAATTGGGGCAGAGTATATGTTTGTAACTGAAGAGTTCTTTTGTATATTAAATTTTTATCCCTTATACTTTTGTTACAAAAACAATAATTTCCTTATGGACTATACTTCAAGTGTCCTCTTCCTAGGGAATGGATGACCTGCTGTCTCTGTGTAGCATCTCTCAGACTTGGCATTTGAGAGACCGTTTCTAATAAATATTTTTTGCCTGACTAAGACCCATGATCCTTAGAAACAACGTTCTTGTATAGTCACAAATATTGTTTAAATATTTATAATGATATTATACTTTTCAACAGAAGAATTTAAAATAAAAATATAGTAAAATATTTTTTAATTATGATACAAAGTGCCAGGTTTCCATATTACATTTTTGTACACACTTTTTGGGAGTGATCTTTCCACACTCCTCTAGATCTTCTCACTCCCTGTCCTTGCAGATGTCCAACCTCATTTTTTTTCTTAATTGTCATAAATGTTTTATTACCCCGATGTCTTCCTTTCTTCGAACTTTTTTCCTCTTACTGTCTCTTTATTATTTACATGACTTATATTCATATACATATACATGTATAAAAGCTGGAAACTAGGATCTGTGTATGAGAGAAAATGTGTGATGATTTGTCTTAGTGAGTCTGAGTTACCTCACTTAATATAATGCTTTTCAGTTTCAGCCATTTTTCTTCAAATTCTATAATTTCATTTTCTTTACAGCTAAATAAAATTCCATTGTATGGATGTACCACACTTTCATTATCCATTCATCAGTAAGTAAATGTTGAAGCAGTGTCCATTTCTTTATTATTATAAATAGAGTCTCAATAATAATATCCATAAAGCCCCATTAAGAGGAACATTTTCCTTTTGGTCAAGAGAATGAAATCTCTGATTACAGTTGGGCAGTGCAATGACTTAGATATGGGACTCCCTAGGAAGGCAGGCTTACTTGAATGCTTGCTAAAGAGCTAAGAGGAATAGTTAGCCTTTTATTGAGAAAATATACTTTTCCTTCCCAGAATTCCAGCTTTCTAGTCTAGTCCCCATAAGCTAACATGAGTTTCTGTTGGGTCTGCTCAACTGTTTTTTTTTTAATTCCTTTTTTGTCTTTTACTTTCAGATACTAATCAAAAGTAAATATGCTTTCTCCAGTACTGTGGGCCTTTTCATTTATGTCTCAATCTCCGACCCTGCCATGTGACTGCTTGTCCACCAAGTGACTGACCTCTGTGTTGTCTCAACACATAAGGCATGCCCCCTTCCTCTTCTCTGCCTCCTTCCTCCAAGCAGCTTCTGAGGTTTATAGCTTGCCTGCTTTGGAGTTTGTCTTTAAAACTCTTTTAATAAAATTATCCTTTGGTCTATGCTTAAATTCTTTTATTACTGAGACAAAGACTCCCAATAGGGAACTATTTTCTCAGTAACAACATGATCGATTTTGTAGACTCTCCTGGTATTATTCTGGTAATACATGAAAATGTTATATAGAGAGTGAATTTATATCTCTGTGATAGTATGTTGACTCTCTTGGGTATGTATGCAAGAGGAGTAGAACTGGCTCAGATTTTAGTTCTATTATTAGAATTTTTGAAAACACTCCATCATGATTTCCATAGTAACTTCACCAGCTTACACTCCCACTAACAGTGAATAACGGTTCCTCTCTCCTCGCATCCTAACCAGGTTGTGTAGTAAAAATGTACAATAAAAACAAAGCAAGTGAGACATGGTGAGCAGCACATGAATGGACTGACGAGCTCTCCACAGACTAACCCAGGGGCACCTGGAGAGCATCCATCTGTGGTGTAGGTTGTGGTAGAAAAATACTAGTTTCAGTAGCAAAGGGAAAAACAAAACAAAACAAAAAAAAAGCAAAACAGAAGGAGACTCCAGAGTCTGTTCCATAGGCTCAGCTT
>NW_026067910.1:5376849-5379633 GCF_014885135.2 Alexandromys fortis | reverse complement strand
CTCTCTCTCTCTCTCCTTCTCTCTCTCTCTCCCTCCCTCTTTCTCAGTGTTTTCTTAGGATTGCTTTACACGGGTTGGCCTGGACATGGGGGTCTCCTGCTTCAGCATCCTGAGTGCTAGGATTATTTTTATGTTTTCTGTTTGTATTTGTTTACTGTTTTCTTTCTTCTTCTCCCTCAGGCTGGTTCTGACTTACCTTCCTTCTAATCTTTACTGTTCCTCACTCTTTTTGACTTTTCCCTCTTCTAATGTTTCCATTCCTCAAACATGAATTACTAGTCTTATTTGCTTCTCCCATGTTCATTTCTCCTTTACTCAGCAGTGTTCCTTTATTTACCCTTATTATTTAAGTTGAGTTACTTGTTTTTAACTAGCTATTAATTACTACTTTTTATCTGAACTAAATTTCAAGAAAGTGATAACTAAAATAAAATAAGACTATTTATGCTAATTCAATAAATTTAATTTCATTGAGGGGGGAAGAACTTAAAGACAGATTACATCTTTACACAATTCAGTGCAACAAGTATCTGTATAGTGTTTGTCAGATAAACCTCTACTTAATGCTTAAATAGCTAAGAGGACATCATAGGTTCTAATAACATTAGAATGGCTTATTTCAGTTATTTATGCTCAAAGAATTTTGGTATGCATTAAGAAAATAAATGTGCTAAAAGTATAGATTGTATGTCAGAAAACAGCATTTAATCTCTTTTAAACCACCTAAGTCACTTGACCAATACAAGTCAGGGTTTAGATTTCTGCAGAGAGGAAATAGAAAATCTTTTACCTTAGAGTCATCTGTGTGAAGCGTTCAGAAGTTCTTAATTGAGTATAATTGAAAGATGCAATCTGGGTCTTAAGCCTCTAGTGATTATATTTTTGTGAGGCAAGTTCAGACAGCCTGACTAATGAGTAATGGGAGCAGAATACCTGGGGTCTGTTCACTAAAAGTGGTTGCACGATGGCAGGTGAAGCAATATGTTGACATTGGCCCCATAAATTTTCCACCAAGTGACCTACCTATTCCCTACATTATCATTGTGATTTCCAAAATGTCTGGTCAATAAGCGTTGTGTTAGGCGGCCTCTAAAAACTGAAAGAAAGAAGCTGCCATTCTTTGTTACCTATCATGTTTGGTCACTCAAGTAGTCTGTCTTTTACAGTATTAAGAGAGACTTTTAAGAACCATGTCTCTTAGAAGTAAAGGAGATAGGTATGTAGAGAAAGATTCATATAGAACCTTGATATTAGTGTTGTAAGGTGATCTGCATTTCTTTATTATCATTTAAGTCCAAAGAAAGGAGAAAGGCAGAAAATTCAAGAGAAAAGAATAAATAAGGCATGCAGGAGAGAAAATGAGGCTTGAAGGATGCCAAACACTTATCTTTACTCACGGATGCAGAACAGCTGAGGAAACAAAACCAAGTCAGCTCAAAGTGATAAAAATGGCAGGATTGAAGGGTTGCTGAGGTACAAATAGCCTTTAAAGAGTTTGATTTGGCAGGTGCGTAGTGAACTAGGGAAGGCACGAGTACTTCAGCCTTTATAAGTTGGGTAAAAGTTGACTTTTGTAAAAACCTATCATGTTACTCCAGGAACCACAAACAACCACCTGAAAACAAAGTTCATATTTACTCAGTTACTGAAATCACCAAGCAAATGTAAGAAGGATTTGAAAGCAACAGCTACAATGAACTTGATGACCTCCTTGAACAAAAGGTGATCCTGTTTCAGCCTGTCTGGAGTTCTGGGCCTGGTTCCATTCCTCTAGGTTTTAATTTCAGTCTCCCATGCCCCTGTCCTGTTGTTCATCAAGCTCATCTCTTCCATTAGAAGCAGTTTGTAGTAACAGAGGACTCTGTGGTTTTATCTTCCATTAGAAGCAGTTTGTAGTAACAGAGGACTCTGTGGTTTTATAACCTTGCTGAGTAAATAAATTCTCAAAGTGCCATTTCTTAGCAATGCTTTTCCAATCCTGTATGTTTTCTTATTTGTACATACGACCTGCATTTTATTTTCTACAGTAGTAGGCATTTGCCCCAGTTTTGTCCTTCCATCTTCTCTCATTTCTTAATCCATTCTTCCATCATCTGTTTTCCACATAAGCTGCAATTAGGTAATTTAATGATGATTCTTAGGTTCCCACAAAACACAGAATTTGACCCCAGAAGAGATTCTTAATCTGTTTAATGTAAAACTTTCCCTGATAAGGGAACAGGACATAATCTGAGGGAGGGCAATTTAATCTTTTAAACCTCAAGGCTATTCCTATGTGCTGAGTGTTACAAACTGAAGCAGTGTTTGTAAAATAATCCAGTTTGTGAGAGCCCTACAGTGCCAAGTGTGGAAATCAGTATAGTAGATGGCTTACTCAAAGGAGCAGCCTAGCTAAGCATTTCTGACTGTGTGACACTTGACACTAATTGTCACTGAGCTGAATGCTTTGCGGGTTCTATGAGATATTTTTGATCTTATATATGGTGAAAGCATGAACAAAATTATGTTTCCACTCAAATGTCTTTCATTGAAGTTGGAAGTATGTAAAGATAAGAAAGGTTAGCACACTTGGAATGGCAGTGTGTACCTTTAATGCCACCATTTAAGAGGCAGAGGCAGGTGAATCTCTATGAGTTCCAGGCCAGCCTAACCTACATAACAAGTTACCAGCCAGTTAAGGCTACATATTGAGACTGTATCTTAGCCTAGCCAGTTTGGATGTTCACCTTCCTAGACATGGAGGGAGGGGGGAGGACCTTGGACTTTCCACAGGGCAGGGAACCA
>NW_026067910.1:5373750-5376572 GCF_014885135.2 Alexandromys fortis | reverse complement strand
TTATATATAATTATAAGTCATAAATATAACTTAAAATATTTCACAGAAATTAAGTCACCATTATCAATGTTTTCATCTAAGATATACAATTTGATTGTCTTGTTCAGAAAGGTCTACTACATGAATATTATATAACAGTATGTGGTGACTCTGTAACCCTTATGGGAATTTTATTCAATGTTGGATATATTCTTTGTCAGGAATATTAGTTTCATTGTTGAGAGATATGTGAACGAATCTATTTGTACCCACACTGACTTTGCAACATGTTTATGAATAATGGCCCTGTGATTTGGAACTACATATTTAGCTATATGCACAATGGTCTCCAATTTACCATAGCTCAAATGAAATTTATTCCTTTTACCAATTTTATTTAACTTTTAATATTCTATTGGAGAATTTTGTATAATATGTTTTGATCATTTTCACCCACCCTCCCCCAACTCTTCCCATTCTCCTCTCACCCAACTTTGTGTCTTTTTTTCCTTTCCTTTCTTTGACCAACCAAGGCCAAAGTATACTGACTAAATATTATTGGGTCTGTGGTCTTCTACCAGAGTATAATTGATTTACCAGGGCCTATACTTTTAGAGAAAACTGACCTTTCCTCTCTCCTCAGCTTACAGTAGTATCCAAGGTGAAAAATGGAACGTCCTGCCCAGTGCCTCCATGTTGGGGTCCAATCTGCCTTAGACTTGCACAGATGTTGTGTATGATGTCACAACCAATGTGAGTGCACACGCTCAACTGCACTGCTGTTTCCATTTATTGTCGTCCACTGCCACTAGCTCTGACAAACTTTCTGCCTCCTCTTCTGCAATGTTCCTTGAGCCTTTGCAGGAGACACAGAACATATTCTCCACTGAGGGTTGGGCATTCTGTTGTCCCTTATGCTCTGCACCTCGGTGTGTGTTGCAGGTATTGTGAACCAAACCAAGCCTCATGCATATGAGGCACATGCTATTCAAATGAGCTTTATTTCTAAGTTCCAAAATGCAATTCTTTTGATTCCCAGTATCCAGAATAAAACAGAGTCCCAGATAATCACAGAACTGCACAGTGCACTGTCACTGGGCTCTGTTGTCCCTGTTGTCCAGGGACACTGTGTGTCAGATCCACTGTCAGCCTAGAACATTTGAGAGAAGCTGCAGGCCACTGGGGCTCAGTCCTCTCATTCACTGAGGAAAATCTAAACTGGCTTTCATTTCTACCCATTTATCTTTTTACCCTCCTGCTATCCCATATTAATTGTAGCACTTCTTGTTATAATGCCTTAATACATGCAGGAGTACATTTTTCCCTAATCTCCCAAGGAATGTGTAACAGGGTTAGGGAGTGACTCAGTGGGTAATAACACTTGCTGCACAAGCATAGGGTTTAAGATTGAGATACTCAGCATTATAATAAAAAAAAAAACAGGTATGGCTGGGCATGTTAATTCCAGTGCTGTGAAGAACAGAGACAGGAGATTTCCGGGGTTTGCTGCCAACAGTCTAGCTGAAAGACAAAACTCAGTGAGCTCTGGGTTACATGGGAGATTCTGTCTTAAAGGAATAAAGCTAAAGGTAATAAAGTAGGATTTGTGACACCCTTCTCTGCTTTTGGAGTGAAAGATTGTGTTGTATGGGAAAGGGGACAAAAAATAAGAGTAGAATTGAAAACTAGTACAGACTTCTCAAACTATGATAGGGCTGAGGCCTTATAAACTCAACAGCAAATTAAAGTACATAGCATGCAATGATCTTAATACAGCTATGTTTCTGTACAACCCTGCTCTGCTGCAGTGAATACTGTAGAGTGCTGGTATTTCCCCCTCCATCTTGCTGGCCAGCTGGGCTGGTGGCTTCCTGGTTTGGAACAATCGTCTATATTTTGTCTATTATATTTTAAATAAATGCTGATTGGTCAGTAGCCAGGCAGGAAGTATAGGTGGGATAAACAGACAGGAAGTACAGGCAGGTTAATGAGAATTCTGGGAAGGGGAAAGCTTGGTGTGCAGTCCTGATCCATCCATAGAAGAAGCAAGATATAACTGTCTCCCTTGCTGAAAAAGGTACCAAGCCACGTGGCTAACATAGACAAGAATAATGGGCTAATATAAGTTATAAGAGTTAATAAGAAGCCTGAGCTAATGGGCCAATCAGTTTATAACTAATATAGACTCTGTGTGATTTCTTTGGGACTTGACGATTGCGGGAACCGGGCAGGACAGAAAACTCAGTCAACAGCTTCTTGCTGCTTTCTGGCTTCCCACCAGGGTATACTCCTTATATCATATAAGTAGGCTGGGAACAGATCAAAATTTTAAACCCACAGTGTACCTGCTACAGGATATATTTTGCTTATGAACTCTCATGAAGACAGAAAAATTGTGCTTTGGGAACTAGGGTTGTATCTCAGTGGTACAACATTGTATATAAGGGGCCTGGGGTTTGAGCTACATCACTGAAACACACAAAAAAAATAAATGCCATTGTCCATGGTTGTGGACATTGTTCAAATAAGTATAATATATATTACTTCAAATCATAGGTAAAATATTTTATAAAATCATTGAATATTCAGTGTAAGTGAAAAGAGATAAATTAATATCTGTATAAATAAAACTAATTTTTTTGTAATAAAACATTTAAAACTAAAAAAGAAAAAAGGGAAAAAACCTGAAACTCCTGTCAAGGACAATGAAGCAAACACATGTCTTCTTCTTCTTCTTCTTCTTCTTCTTCTTCTTCTTCTTCTTCTTCTTCTTCTTCCTTCTTCTTCTTCTTCTTCTTCTCCTCCTCCTCCTCCTCCTCCTCTTCCTCCTCCTCCTCCTCCTC
>NW_026067910.1:5365882-5368964 GCF_014885135.2 Alexandromys fortis | reverse complement strand
TAAGCGCACCTTGGGGTGCTTACACACATCATTAGAAATGGGCTAGTCCAGGTGCGAGAATTAGCCTGTAAGGGCTAGAGTTCATGGGCCAAGCAGTTCTTAAATGAATACAATTTGTGTGTTGTTATTTCAGGCATGAGCTAGCCAAGCGGCCGGGGTGTTGGGGACGCAGCCCCGCCGCTCTTATTTCAACATTGGTATAAATCTTGGTTTATTGATACAAATTTAAGGTCAATTTTGTTATATTTCTGCTCTTGATTAAGGTATTGTATTTGTATAGCACATTTTAAAAATATTATGTATAATTAATAAATATAGGTTAATAGATAGTCATCTATAATAATTTAGCTTGTATTCTTGTTAGTTATATTTTCTAGATGTACAGAGATATATTTCAGTTAGATATGTCTTCAAATTTTTTAGAAACCTTCAGAATATGGCATTTAAAAGGTTTTATAAACTTAGAACTTTTCAGGACAGTGAGACACATCTGTTCCTGACAGCACCAAGCTATTTCAAAAGGATGATAGACATTGAAGAGACTTCTTAGGGAGTTAGTTAGCCATTTGGAAAAGAAACTGCCCTTGAATAGATATGCATGACCCACAGAGAAATGACTGGTGAACTTGCCTAAAGGTGAGATGTTCCTACTTCATGAGTCTTTGAGACATTCTGCAGGATACTGAAGAAAATAACTGACTAGCTGTCAATATAGATGAAACTGTCTTCGAAAATTCCTGCTTCATGGAAAAGTCTTCTGGACACAATGGATTAGTAAATTTGTATTTACTAATACAATGGATTACAACATACAAGGTTTATATGATTATGGGGATACCTTAATTTGCTTGTTACTAGGTTTCAGTTTTCTTTTCCATATCATTAAGGAAGAATATGGCACTCCTAAGAACGATAGAATCTTTATGAACTAATAATGAACAGAAGAATATGGCACTCCTAAGAATGATAGAATCTTTACGAACTAATAACGAACAACTAATTGACAGGATTAAAATTATTGAAAATCAGAGGTTATCTGAACAAGTGGATACTATAATAGACAAAATTGACTCTATATTCAAGGGTACTAGAAAGTTACCTGAAAGGGTTCAGGCTGTTGAATTTGACATTCAGACTTTATCACAAAGTTTTGATAAGGTAACAGACAGAATGTACCTCCAAGATGGGAATCTACATGATATACAAGAAAACTTTAAGGAGGACATGTTATCTTTGAAGGAAAAAATTAAAGCTTTGGAATCACAGGTGCAGAATGGGGAACAAAAAATTGATACCTCAGTGAAATCACTGGAAACATATAAAAGTCAGGAGATTCAGGATTTAAGAGAAACAATGATAAAAAATATTGGAAAAGATTGATGAAATTATTGGAGCTGGTGAACAGAGTAAGGAGGCACAAGGACAGTATACAATGCCTCCACCAGCTATTAGAACTGGCTTACCCAAGGTTTTAGCAACATACCCTATACTTAATTCTGACAAAGCATCAACTTCTAAAGGCTCAAAGGGAGTCAGAGAAGCTAGATGGACACGAAAAGCAATGAATGATCTGAAAGAAATTAAGCAAGCTATTATTAATTTTGGCTTGCACTCTGCATATGTTAAGGAAATGATAAGGACTTGGCTTCTAATGCTAGAGCTACCCCCCATAATTTCCATCAGTTAGTGTCTGCAGTTTTAGACAATATATTGAATCCAAATATATGGAACAGCAAGGAAGAGCAAAAGGTGTGGAGGTTTCCCAAGATCAAATTCTTGGTGCAGGAGAATATGCTGATCCACAGGTCCAAGCTCTTTATGACAAAGAAGTACTGTGTCTATGTCACCAAGCAGTTTAAATGCTTGGAATAGGATATAAGATCCAGCAAAAAGGGTTGAATCATATACCAGGATTAGGCAAAGACAGAGAGAACCCTTTATTGACTTTTTGCAAAGATTAATTAAGGCTCTGGATATAGGGGTAACAGACCCAGAAGCTAGATGAATTTTTCTTGAATCTCTAGCTTTCGATAATGCAAACATAGAATGCAAAAAGATAATTGGGCTTTTAAAGTCTAGATCAGCACCTATGGATGAATGGATTCAGCATACGATGAATGTTGAGACGTTTAGCTATAATGATGAATCTTGGGTAGGAGAAGCGGTTTTCACAGCAATGAGGAGACATCAAACTGCCAGGTGTTTTAATTGTGGTAAATTAGAACATCTGAAAAGGGATTGCAGGCACAGAATGTCTAGAAATAATATTTCTTCTGGGAATGACAAAAATAGGAGACCTCGGCCTTCAGGTATATGTAGGAGTGCAGTAAAGGCCAACATTGCTCCAACGAATGCAGGTCAACAACAGACAGACAAGGCAACCCGATACCATCAGGAAACTCCTTGAGGGGCCTCTCGCAGGCCCCCAAGCCAACAATGGCTCAGTCATTCCCAGTCACAGTGGAGAATGTGCCTCACCAAGAAAATTAAAAGCTCCAATTTCTGCTGAAAAAAGTAATACTGGTCTAAATGATGAATTACGCGAGGAGGATGAGTCAAAAAAACCCAGTAGGACAGAGTAAACATATATTTTGGCAGATTTCTATTAACGATCGAAGACCAAAGCTAGAGTCTGTATAAATGGCACTTTTATTGAAGGCTTATTAGACACAGGTGCAGATGTAAGTATCATTACTCCAGAATCTTGGCATGGGAATTGGCCTCTTCAAGAGGTAGATGTTCAGTTCCTGGGAATTGGAACCCTATCTCGTGTAAAACAAAGCACAAAATAGGTTGAATGCATAGGGCCCGAAGGGCAAATAGGAAGACTAAGGCCATATATAGCCAATATTGCCATAAATTTATGGGGCCGTAACCTACTACAGCAATGGAATACCCAGATTAACATTCCTGTAGTTCCAGGAACTTATAATTCTGTGAAAGATATGATGAGGTATTATGGAAAAAGGTCACCAGCCATTCAGGCTGTACAAAAACATACAGCAAATACCAAATCTTTAGAGGTACCAACAGCCCTACCTTTAAAATGGCTAACTGAGAAGCCAATATGGATCAAACAGTG
>NW_026067910.1:5342274-5362699 GCF_014885135.2 Alexandromys fortis | reverse complement strand
TCCTCTTCCTCTTCCTCTTCCTCTTCCTCTTCCTCTTCCTCTTCCTCTTCCTCTTCCTCTTCCTCTTCCTCTTCTTCTTCTTCTTCTTCTTCTTCTTCTTCTTCTTCTTCTTCTTCTTCTTCTTCTTCCCTGTCTCCCAATCTTTCTTTCTCTCTTTCATCTTTCTTGGTATTAAGTCAAAGTGTGCCTCTATTCAGGACAGTTCCACTTTGTCTCTAACTACAAAGTGTCCTCCTTCAAGCCTCTTCCATATCCATCTCTCTTGCTTCTCTCTCAGATTTCTCCAGCAGCTCATTCACTTGCCTTCAGGCTCCCTACCATTCATCACAGGTGTGCATGAGACAGGTATCTCTATAGTCAACAAACAGAGGTTGAAACACACTACCAGAAATAAAGAATGGCTATTTTATTTATTTTATTGATTTTATTTTATTTTACAGGATAAAAATGAGCTCCCACAGACGTATTACTATTCAGTTCCCTACCTTTTAGGGTTGTACATGCCACAGGGTTGTACAAAAGATGTGTGATAATATGAGCAAGGTTCCCAGAGCTGTGACTGAATATAGCAGGTAGTTACCCAAAGTTTAGTTCACAGCATCAATAGCATTATATGTAACAGCAAAAGAAAATCTAATGTGCATTATCTACAAAGGTTGGTAAAAATAGTAATCAATCCATCATATATAAGTATAAAATCATCAAAAAAAACAAAAATAATGAACAAAATATTTAGATTTTATTAAGTACGGAAACACATCTTCTTCCCTCTTTTCTTGTTCTTGAAATTCTGATATTTTTTCAATGCTTGGTTACAATTTTCCAAATTAAAATTTCTAATATTCCCCCCACCACCTTTTTGAGTCAGCCAAAGTTGAAGATTTATTGTGTGAACAGGAAAATGTTTCTTGATCCAAAATATATTTTCTAATTCTTATGTCCATTGGTGTTTGGCTTGCATTCATATCTGTATGAGGATATTTGATCTTGTAGACTGGAATTATAAACAGCTGTGAGACGGCATGTCAGTTCTTGGAATTGAACTCGAGTCCTCTGGAAAAGCAGTCTATGCTCTTAACTGCTGAGCCATTTCTTTACAGTTCTTAATCAAAAATTTAATCATAAAATATGAAACATAATGTCCACTACAGAGAATTCTTTGTAGAGATTTTTATACATTGCAAAGCACCTTTTCTTTTATTCTTTAGTGCACAGTACCATTGCTAACTAGGACCCAAACTAATTTAATTTTGAAATTTAAAATCATTCATTAAACTCATTGCAATTTATCCAGGCATAGTTTACTCATTTTGTTCTTTAATAAAGCTTGGCATTTAATGATTAAGATACAGAAACATATCAATTGATAAGAAAGCAAGCCTTTTGCTTAATGGACTTTTATGTTTATTTTATACTAACATTGTAACTCTAGTCTTCACTTATATCCCAGACAAACTTCAAGGGAAAGTTTTTCATGTTCTTCTTGAATATCATATCAAATCGTTCATTCTGCTTAACTGTCAGATGATGCTTCCAGTCTCCAATGGTACCTAGTGGGATAAGCATAGGGACAGCCCATAGTGAATAAAAATAGCAAAGGTCACTTTAACAACTCAATGTCTTCTCCAACCCATGCTGGGTAACCATAAGTGCTCTGTGGAGTTTGATTCCTCACCTTTCTTTATAGAAGACAGAACAAGAAAGACACCTACACAAAACACAACAAATGCCCTGCTAGATCACTGCCCCATGTGTTAAAGAACCATTCATAACCCATTCTTTAGGAAGAAACAAAAAAACCTTCAAATATGAATACTTGAGAATTTTTGAAGTAATATACTATATGTCTAGCATAATACAAACCAACAATATTAATCAATAAAATGTAATATATACTCCAAGATTGTAGTTATATATGCTCATGTTTCAGTCTTATATTTTATCCCATTGGTCTGTATGTCTATCTTATGCCAGTACCATGTCGGGTTTATTATTATTACTCTATATGTATTTTGATATCTGGAATGAATATCCCTACAATATTATTCTTTTTGGTTATTATTTATTTAGCTATCCAAGTTTTTTTCTGACTACAAATGAATTTTAGGTTGGCCTTTTTTAAATTTTCTGAGTACTATGTTGTGGATATTTTGATCAGGATTTCATTGGATCTACATTGCTTTTGGTAAGATAGTCTTTTTCTCTATCTATATTAAATCTACCAAACCATGAACATGGAGGTTTTTCCATTTTCTAATGTCTTCCTCAAACTCTTCACAGATTTAAGCTTTTTCATAGCAGAGGTCTTTCACCTTCTTGGTTAGGTTTATTCTAGTGTATTTTATTGCCTTTGATGTGCTTGTAAGTAGGATTGTGTCCTTAATCTTTCTTTTAGCATGTTTTTTGGTGGTCTATAGAAAGGCTACATATTTCTGTAAGCTGGTTTATATCCTGGAACTCTGTTGAAATTGTTGCTTGTTTCTCCAGGGTTTTTGTTGGAATTTTAGATTCTTTTATGTATAATATCATATCATATTCAAATAGGAAAAATTTTCCTTCTTTTTTTCCTGTCTATATCTCTTTAATTTTCTTCTCTTGCCTTATTGTTTTAGCTGGTGCTTCAATCATTTTGCTAAATGCAGTGGATTGGATATAATAGCAAACAACCCTGTCTCATTCTTGGTTTTCATAAGATAGCTTTTAAGTTTTTCTTGATTTAGGATAATGTTGGCTGTTGTGGGAGGTCCTTCTGCTCCTCCAGCCAATAGCTGCTGAGATACCAGCCCATTGGGGCGTGGTCTCTCTCCCTTTAAAAAAGCTGCCACTTCCCTCCTCGCTCTCTTACTTCCTGCTCCACTTCTGGCGACTAGACTCCCTTCCTGATTGCTCAGAGGGCTGTTGTCTGGGACAGTGATCTGTAAGTTTTTTCCCCTTTAAATAAATAACCATTCTATTAATCGTAATTCCAAACTGGTGTGGGATTGTTTGTGACTTATGCCTTCGCCTTCTACATACGTAACAGTAAGAATCAAAATAAGGTCATTGGTTTAAGAGGGAGTGAGAAGAGCACATGGGAGAGGCCAGAGGGAGGGGACATGTCAAGTGTTAAAAGGAAAGAAAAAAAAGAAAGAAAAAAAAAGTTGGATAGGTAGGGAGATGGAGTAGGATCTGGGAGGAGCTGGGAAAGGGGAAGAATGCTATCAAAATAAATTGTATAGAAAAGTGAATAAAAAAAGAAAAAAAAAATTTAAAAAAGGACAAGGAAGGAGATAAGTGATACACTATTTTAATGAAAATTTCTAATAAAAAATTAAAAGAGTATTTAAGGGCCAGAAAAAATGCAATTGCATAGTTCCATAATTGGAGGGCTTTTTAAAATTATTTTGTTATTTACCTCAAATGTATATTCCGTGTGAGGAGAGAGAGAGAGAGAGAGAGAGAGAGAGAGAGAGAGAGAGAGGCATACATACAATTCAAACTTGTAAATTCCTCCATTTTCATTAAAAAATTAAAGCCAAAGACTTTCAATTAGTGATATCAAGGTTACAGAGGACAGCAGAGCTGCCATTGTTACAATTTTACAGGATACACATTTGCAACCACCATTACATCCTGTTAAAAAGGAAACAAACACTGAGTGGTGGTAGCACATGCCTTTTATCCCAGCACTCAGGAAGCAGAATCAGCCTGATTTTTGTGAGTTCAAGGACAGCCTATTCTATAACAGCTAGTTCCAGAACAGCTAGGACTGTTACATAGAAAAACCCTATCTCAAGAAAAAAAATGGAAACAATAAACATTGTATTTTCTGCTTGAACATGTGATTATACAAACTATTTCTTGCATTTGGAAGGACAGTAATTTAATATTGGTATAAGAATGGATGAGCACTGGTCTAGTTGGAGAATAAGAAGTAAAGGGATGTTACTGGGGAGAAGATAAAAAAGGAACATTTTTGCAAATCAAAAGTAACATCAGTTTCAATAAATCACTTACACATTATCTACAGCCAAAATCTATCATAATTGTCAGCAATGAATAACTTAAAGTAATCAAAATACATGTCAAGTTATGCTTTAGAACATTACATTAAATAATATAGTGAATTAAAATTTGAGCTTTGAGTTCCAAGAGTACCAGTTTAGGTGAGTTCATTTTTCTTAACAAGTGCTGACACATAATTAGGTCACAATGCCTGCATATGGTTGCTCATGCCTGTGTTTCCACCACAAGTGAGGCAGAGGCAAGACTAGGTGTCAGAGGTAATCCTCAGTTACACATAGCAAGTTCAAAACCAGCCTGAGTCACATGAATGAGACCATGAATCAAAATTGAAAAGAAAATATTAATTGTTTATATGTAAGTTTGAATCACAGATGATAGGGTGAATAAGACATGGCTGTAATTATGGCAATGAACAAAAGTGGGGTATGAGGAATGAGTAGCTAAACCTCCTGCACTTTAAAATACGGTGAAATAAACAGAAGTAAAATTAAAATTCTTGTGGACTAACCAAGTGAGTACCCTCAAATCTATTCCCAGTACTTACAAGCAAGAGGCAGGAGGAAATCAAATTCTAGGCCAGCTTGAGCTACACAATGTCTGTGATGCCAGGCTGAACCAAGTAGTACGAATTTCTTTCAAAATCAATAAATTCACCCCATTTCAAAAATATCCATAGGACAATACTCCTGACATGTCTTAAAAGAGTTGAATCATATGAGTCCTACTGGTTGATTGCTGCCAACCACTCCCTCCTCCTTTCTCTACCACTTAGAGGAAAAACAGGCATGAACAATCATATACAGGTTTTGTGTGTCAGCAGTTGTGAAAAAAGAATGACCTACCCTAAACTGATAATCTTTAAGATCACAAGTCAAAATTTTAATTTATTAAATCATTTAATGTAACATTCTAAAACATAATTTGACATATATATTTCATCCCTTATAAGGAAGGAAAACCACACATTAAATAAGTAAAACTATTGTGGTTTTTTTCTAAAATACTATTAAATTTCCTGATAAATTCTTTTAGTTCAGTGTCCATTAATATTTTTTATGTTCCCTAGGTTCCCAGTGCCTTTATAACCTGGGGAAACACATTGGAAGCACAGTACTATTGCTCCAAGGGAAGAGACTGGGGGAAGTCCCAGTACTTCCATTTTTACAAACCAGTGATTCTCACCTTTGCGCAGGAAATAGCCATTGTTTCTTGTCCCAATTTCCTTGTTTATAATATTACCATAATTTGCTCGCGGGTCAGATTTCATGTTCTGAAATGTTGATTGTCTCACAACAGCATCCACATCTTCTTCACTCAGTTCTTTCTCCAGAAAACTGCAGATTTTAAGCACTGAGCCCCTGAGGTCCTGAAAAGTCATGGGTTGAGGAATTATTAACTTTGTGATGGAGGTCTGAGTTACAGCCAAACTTATGGCATAACCATGTAGAATTCCTTCCTAGAAATCAAAGATGGCTCAACAAATGCTAAAGGAAAAATAAATTAATATGATTATTTCAATTGATACAGAAAATAATTTCAGTAAAACAGCACAAAGCAGTATAAAGTACTTCAAATACAAAAGGCTACATGTAAACACCTACACATAAAATACTTAATAGAAAACATATAAAAATTTTCAGGTGGTGTTGAGAATCACTCAAACGTTCCTACCTCTCTTTGCTACAACCTTGGGAATAAATAAAGAAAAGAGGATTGTAAACTAGAAATATACGAAACAGATCATGTGGTTTTCAGTTCAGAAAGAACAATCAAATAACAATTCCATTTACAATTGTACACTGTACAATACCAGGTGAATTTTTATACATTAATAAGGAAACCGTATCAACACTGCATCAATAACAACAAAAATCTTAGCATTAAAGTTAACAAAGGCAGTGAGTTAGCCTATTGAAACTATCCAACCATTACCAAAAGAAATACAAGAAAACAAAACAGAGAATTGTCTAATACATATGAATTGCAAAGCAATATTTTTTTAATTTGTTTTGTTTTTTTTGAGACAAGGTTTCTCTGTAGCTTTGGAGCCTGTCCTGGAACTAGCTCTTGTAGATTTGGGGGGGGGGCTGTATGTTTGTTTGTTTGTTTAGGTTGATTTTTTTTTGTTTTTTGAGGCAGGGTTTGTCTGTAGCTTTGGAGTCAGTTCTAGAACTAGATCTTGTAGACCAGGTTGGCCTCGAATTCACAGGGATCCTCCTGACTCTGCCACCTGAGTGCCAGAATTAGAGGCATGCACCACCACCTGGCCATATTTCTAGATTTTGAAAGTTTGTAAAAAAAAATTATGGAACCCAAAATGCTATATTAATACTATAAATAGAGTATATGACACAAATTCCTTTTCTGGAACTCCATGAATCATCCATCATAATTTGTATAAATGACTCTGTATTAAATTACAGTTATTTGTAACAAAATATTTGATAAAATATGTTTAGTAAAATTTTGAATATAAAATTACAACTTCCACTTTTATGAAATAAACACCAATGAACAAAAAAAGTTCAAATAGACTCTTAGAAAATATTAGTAGCTGATTTAAATATCTCATTTTCAATTCTAGATAGGTCATCAAATTAAAAATCAACATAGAAAACTCAGTTAAATTGCATCATAGATTAAAAGGTTATAACCACTATTTATGGAAAATTCTATCTATATTTATCTGAGCTCTATTAAGATAAAACACTGACCAAAACAATGTAGGAAGAAAAAGAATTATTTCACATTGGAGGTGATAGTCCATCCATCATCAAGAAAGGGCAAGAACTAAAGCAGAAATACGGAGAAATAGTCCTTACTGACTTGTTCCTCCTGACATGCTCACATGCTTTTTTTTCTTTATCTTTCTTTTATGTGGAAGGAACTTATGTGGCCCATACAAGAACTATATCATGGTTAGTAACTTACCTTCTACAAATAACTTTGTTGTGTAAGAAGCATGAAGTGACGTGAAGAAATGAAAAACTCTTTAGATAAGAATAGAATCACAGATGATATAAATACTAAAATTATATGAACAATTTTATATAACTCTGGTTATTAATTCAAGGAGACAAAAGACAAAAATAAAAATTGTCCAAAGTCGTAGACTCTGGCTGAGAATGTAGATTGGAAAGAGAACATTCGTATGGCATGTATGAGACTCGGGTTTCAATCACCAGCATAGAAACAAACAAAACCAAGATACTGAAGGCAATGTGCCAGGTAAGATAATGGGTGCAGTAAGTCCATTCACCATGGATAACAGTATGGATCTTACACAATTAAGTATAGGCCCACCATAATCCAGTGACCCCATTCCTAGCTGTATATCCAATGAACATAAAGTCAGCATTTAAATCATTATCGGAACCCAATGTTGTTGCACTCTTCTCTCTAGTCAAGACATGGAATGTGCTTAGATACTAATCAATATATAAAAGAATAAAAAAGCACTATATTTACAAAAATAGAGTATTATTTTGATGCAAAGAAAAGTAAAAATCTGTTGTTGGTAATGGACAAACCTTAAACGATCAGATTATGTGAAATCAACAAATACAAAGAAATAGAAATCACATCTCTCTCCCATGGGAAAAAAAAGTACAATAGTCATTCTGAAAGTTGAACTATAATTATTAGGAATTAGGAAAAGTCTGAGAAAAGAAAGGATAAGAATGTAAGAAATAAGACCAATGCACACCGTGTTCATAGATGACAATACCACACTGAATCTACTAACACAAACATTTAAGGGGGGGGGCTGATAATCTCTTAAAGAGGCAAGTCTATGCTGTGTATGTCAGGTTGTCTGTGTTGACACAAGAAGAAATAACAAGAGGAGACCACAGGGAGAAGAGAGCACTGAGGAAGACCAGCAGGGCCTGAACTTCAGGAACCTCCATCAACACAGAACCCAAACAGAACCCAAAAAAGGCTGTGGTATGAGGACAGCAGGGAGCATGTGATTTAAACTCAGAGACTCAGAAACAACTACCTCATCTTACCTTCTTCATATCTTCATAGCTCAGGAACATTATACTGAAATCATTTCTGTGTTCATACCAGCCTCTAATGTGATCAAACCAACGGCTTCCTACAACTGAAGGGAAAATAACTGAGTAACAAAGTCAAGGCGCTATACTTACTGAGCAACAAATGATATTCTTTCTTTGCTAGTTTAGAGTATTCTGAAGAAAAAATGAAGCCCCTACCATTGGATGTCTACAGGACTATTTCAAAGAGTTCTTTTTGTGTAACAATTACACAAGGCTCATACCAATCTACCTATTTAGGGATGCAGCAAGACAGACATTGAGAAATTCTAGGGGCAGGGGCAGGGTAGATTGTTCAGTGACTAAAGCTCTGGCTGCTCTTGCAGAGGACCAGGATTTGGTTCTCTGTACCCACAGGGTGGCTCAGAAACCACCTGTAATTTCAGTTCCTGAAAATCTGAAGCTTTCTGCTGACTTTTGACATCACTTCACGCATGTTGTATATACTTACATCTAGTAAAATGCTCACAAAACAAAATAAATAAATCTAAAACCTTTCAATAAAAAAATTCAAGTGTGTGACCTCAAAGATACCCTTCAGGGACATTTATATTTCTCCTCTCTCTGAAGGCATATGTCTTCATTTCTCATGTCCTATCTGAAGAGCAGCGTTTTCTTGCAACAACGAAATAGAAGCTGATTATAAGGTTAGCAATGTGTGAGATCCTGATTCCACACTCCACAGCCTCTTTCATTAATCAGTTTTCCTCAGTAGTGACATTAGTGATTCCAGTTTCCCAACAAGTATGGGTCCTGCAGAGCTTACATTCACCTTCAACTTTAGCTATATGACTCTTCCTATGCCATTAGATAGAAAGAACAAATAAAATACTTGTAAATCTTTTGCGGTCTAGCCAAAGTGCTTCCTAAATAAAATAGAGAGAGCATTTCAAGTTGGCAATCCTCAAATAGTCCTGATAGTGGCAGGATAATAATTGTGTATCTGGTTATTTTGGTTCAGAATTATTACTCTTTCTAAGCTTCTCCTGCCACCTCTGTCTCTTAGATACATGTTTCTACTTTGAGATGCCTTAAATGTCATCTGTGTTTTATAAACAAGTGAGAGGGAATAAATGTAGTTACCTTTTCCATCTAGAAATTTTTCCAGATAATGTTCTATGGTTTCTGTAGCTTCTAGAGTAGCCACCCAATTTGAGAAATGAAAAAATGAGATCAAAACGTCTTTTGGATTTCTATAAATATAAAGAATCTGCAGAAAAAAAATACAAAGTTGCTTTAGTAATTCTTGGTTATTCTAATAAGTTCTAAACAATTAAATGATAGCACTTGTCCAAATAAATTTTTATTTACATCTAGGTAATATTTGTGAAAATGTAGTTGGTTATCAACTTTTTGCTTCATGTTATAAAGTGAATACTTCCATTTACATAGTATTCCACACATGTGTAAGAATACAAGTCAATGTTATTTTTATTATTAAATTATTAAATTTATTAATAAATTATTAAAATACATTATTTTTAAAGTTGATAAATATGGTAAACATGTTTTCCATATAGCTTAGTGCTATAACAATTGATATTCATTAAGTTTTCTGAGATAGCTTATATATAGCCAGGGTAGCAGTGGAAATAAGTGGAAAATATAAGAATGAAATACTATGTTGCTATAAACATCAACAGTATGTACATGTAATTTAAAAAGTAATATCCTTCTACTGTTATGAATGATAATTAGTGAGCTTGTTAAGAGCATTAGACCAAAAACAAACACATTTCTAATCTTGAAACAAGGAAATATTTCTTAAATAAGGTTGTTGTTGTATTAGGTTTTTGTTTGTTTTTTGAGAAAGAAATTAAAGTTGGGTGGATAAGGAGGGGGAGAGTATCTAGAAGGACTTGAGGGAAGGGAAGAATATGTTCAAAATATATTTAAACTTAAAATTGTTTTAAGTGATAAAAATACAATTAAAATAAAATAAGTAAATGATGAATTTATATTTTAAAAAGTCAACATGTTTGATTATACTAAATTAAGAATGTTACTTATCAAATTAAACCACAAAGTTCCAAAACATGAGAAAGGCCATAAGTAGAGCAGCATGCAGAAGTGACAGAATTAATACCAGTAGGAAAATTATGCTAAAATTATAGTAAGGAAAAGGTGGACCAATGGTAGAATCTTTTCACAGGATTATCACTGGTCATGGTCAGTAATATCAAATTTTTTAATTTCATTATTGAACAGACATATGAAAATTAAGACCAGTGTGAGTCTTTATTCAATAACTGGCACATTGACAAACATTGAAGTCCAACGAGTCAAGTTACTAGAGGAAAAACAAGAATTGGTTCTTTGTAGGTTTCAGCAATAACTGATTATCCACTTTCTTCAGAAATAATCCACCTCCTCTATAAGCTGACCACCCCAGTCACTGTGGCTCTGCAATTCTATTCACAGATGAGGGTTCTAGGGAAGCTTGTGGAAGAGTACCCAAAAGACATACTCGAGAATAACCAGGGAGATGTACATCATAACACAAATACAGAAATACTTTTATTATTTAATACTTAAAGTATTTTGTCTGTTCAAAAAGCTCTATGACATACTTTAGTCTTTTTATCCTTGAGACCTTTTGGCACTAAGTAATATGGAAGGTGGGAAGCAAAGATGCGAGGTGACGGCATATTGACATAGTCTAAATTATGTATATTGTACTCAAAGAATGGTACTCTGTCCATTGTTTCGATGTTTTCAGTACTATTCCGGTGGCCATCAAAATAAATCAGGCTGAGAATCTGCTGGGCCCAGATGGTACCTGTAAAAAGAGGTAACAATCCTATTTTCAGCCTTGAGGTAGGTTTAGGTAATAAATAGCTATAGTAACTTCATTCATCTTCAAGTCTTTGATGCTTTTTTAATATTCCATGTATGCTAACAAGCAAGTATAATTTTTGTTTGATTTTTATCTGTGTTTAGTAATAACATTAGAAAAGACAAAATCAAGGGCTCTAAATTCCTTAATAGTATAATTGTTTTGTTCTGATTACTTGAGAGAGATTATTCAAATTATTCCTATAGCTTCTCTGTATTCTGTGTTCCAAGAAAAGTCTTTTTGTAGTATTTCAAACTTCTAATAGACAAATAGCTTTTGTAGATTAATGGGTATGTTCTTATACTACCACGCATGTACACCCTGTGCTAAAATCACATCAAGGCAAGCCACATTAACTTCTTGCTAACTTTTATTCAGTTTGTAGTTCTTGATCTTCATAATATATTCATCTAGGGTATAGGGTGCCCTTTAGTTGTGTGTTACAGGCATTGCTCTTCCTCCGAGACTCTCTTACAAGTTAGGTATTACAATTTTAGAAAACTTAACAAAATTGAAGCCCAACCCTAGGTCTCCACGTTCCCATGAATAAGTACATTGTAGGGAAAAAAGAGGTCAAGGTTTCCAGTTTACCTACTAATCCTTGGATTAATGATCATTAAAGTAAGATGACAACAATAAAACTATTTGGGAAATGCATATAAAAACCCAACACTTTTTCCAGTTCAAATGGATCTGGGTGTAATCAAATGCAATGGTACTAATGGTCGACCTTATTTATTAGTGACGATTCTAAATGATTTGCCAGTGTAAATTTGACTTGAACATTCACTCTTGTTATTCTGAGGATGACATGATGGTGAATTTCATGAAACAGTCCCTGAAATTTTGAAATAACCATTCTTAGGAAGATGTCACTGACTCCAGAGGTGTAACAATCGGAGTGTCTGACATCTTGCATGAGCCATCACAATCATAATCATTGTCCTATCCTTCATCCAGGACTTTTAGGAGCAATTGACAATACTTTGGAAAATACCAGATTATTTAAGGCACCAAACCAAAGGTGTGATATGATGAAGAGGCTTGATTTATCATTTTCTCTTATTGCCATGACAAGGATAGGTTGCCAGTATGGACCACAGCCAGGATACAGTTCATGCTGAGGTGTATAAATGTACATCTAGAAACATATTGGTCCCAGGTTCTCAAAAGGAAGAAGTTCCTAAAATATTTCTGTAAGACCTTGGTGTAATTATACACTAGAAAAATAAAACAAATTTCCAAATACTTACTTTTGTCTCACAAGAAAAAATACCTAAGGAGATTTCAGAGCACTAGGATAGGTGAAGATTGATGGAAAATGACCCTCTGAAAGAAAGTCATGCTTTCTCTTGGCTGTACCATGAGTGTAAAACAGAACAAAAACAAAATCCTATTATTTCTGACCAAAGTCTCTTTAACTATACACCAATATTTATAAAAATGCAACAGTTTAACATGTTAGTGTGTACAAAGACAGCGTATTTTTCAGATCTTGACAAGTCCTTGAGTTTAAGATCTACAGTAAACTGAAATGGTTATTCCTAGAGTCATGAAGTTCTGCGATACATATAAACATTCCAGAATAGAAAGCAAGGCAGAAAGTATACAATGAAATTAATTTTGAAGTGATATTTTTATCTTTGCATACTTTCACATGTGCCTATGTGTGTTTCTGGTGTATATCTAGTGAATGTGTGTGTGGTACACATGTGAATATGGTGGACAAGTGTGTGTGAGAGAAAAATTTGTACGTGTACTCGCTTGTATGTAAGTGCAGCCTGGTGTATGTGTAGTGTTATGAATACAGTTGCCTTTAGTCCTGGTTGAAAAATGTTCATTTTCTAAGTATGTGGTCCAGCTGGATTCTGCGGATTCTCCTGTCTCTGTCTGCCACCTCACCACAGGAAGCTCAAGATTACAGACACACATTACCATATCTGGCCTATAAGGGTTTAAGTGATCCCATCTCAGGTTTTCATCTTTCAAGGCCAAGACACGCTCTTCACTCAATAGCCATCACCTCAGCCTTGAAAAGGTTTTCTGTCCACACCATGTACAATCCCATTGTCTGTAGTGTTTGGCATTAGCCATACATGAACTAGTTTTTAAAAAGGCATGTGAAATTTTAAGGACAGATTTATTTCTTAAATTGTATCAACCACAGTAAAAACACAAACAAAATCTCCAAGTGTTGATTCTGGTCACTCATTTGTCACCATTGAAAGAGAATTTTCCTGTCCCCAGCAGAATATCACTGCTCCAGCACTGATGGATTTCATACCTCAAGAAAACGTGTGTGTGTGTGTGTGTGTGTGTGTGTGTGTGTGTGTGTGTTTGCACACATGCATACTGGTGAGTGTAAGAACTTCTTTTCTCAGTAATTTATCTATTTTATTTTATGTGCACTGGTGTTTTGTCTCTATATATGTCTGTGTGAGGATGTCACATCTTGGAGTTACAGACAGTTGTTAGCTGCCATGTAGGTGCTGGGAGCTAAACCTGGGTCTTCTGGAAGAACACTCTTAAATTGTACTAAGTAGATCTCAGTTCCTATAGAATACTTTTAAAGCAAGCGATATGTGGTTTAAAATTTATTCTAAACAATGAAGCATTTGCAAATTTGCATTCAGGAGAAATTATTTCAGATGACCTGATCCATGTCCAACAGACCAAACAGGTCAGCGCTCACCAGTGTGTGCTGCTTGCTCTATTTGCACATCTCATTATCACAACATTCCTGCTTTCTACCAGAGTACACACTATATTCTCTGATAGTGGCTTTTTCTCCTACAGATTGGGATTTTATTTAGATTTTATCTGATCATAAATTGTTATGTAAATATAGGTTTTATTCTTGTGGAGAGTAAACAGGAGCCATGTTTCCACACATAATTGTAAACCAAAGAAGACATTAAGAGCACATGCCCACTCCTGGCACTTACCAGATTTTGGATAGGTTACTAAGAAGACATCATCATCTCTAATTTCAAAATCTTCCATCATTTCTAAATGTTCAACATCTGTAATCAATTTCTCAAAATTATATCCTTTAAAGTTAAGCAAATATTCATCTGTGTTATCCATAATTATTCACCTAGAGGTAAATACATAAAAAATTCTGTAGGTCAAGTATTATACAATATTGAATAACAATTGCTGGGAGGTTAATATGAGCCAAGCACCATTTAGATACATTATATATATAAATATTTACTGTGAAAAATAAATTACATAAGTTATCTAAATTTCATAATACTTTAATGTTGCTTTATTTTTCAAATCACCTCATTAAATATGAGGAAAAGAAGAGTTAGTACATTTTTCTTTAATTCCATGTAGATTATCGAGATTGTCACAATTCTAAGCATACAGATGAAAAATGGGGCTACAGAGAGGTCAACTAAATTATTCAAGGTTGCCCAGCTAGCCACCCTCAGAAGATTTCATAACAAAGAGTTGGGCACAGAGGACATACAGATAATCTAGAACACTTTGCATTTTTTTCCTGCATGTTTTCATCCTCATAAAAATAAGAAACTCTCCAAGGTGGATTTTTTTGTATTTGATATAAGGTTTAGATAACCTGCTCTCTCCAAACAAGGCTTCTGTAACTTATCTGCTGAGCTGCTCTTGAAATGAGCAGCACCAATATCAGAGCTTCTGAAAGTAACTCATAGCTACAGTAACTTACATTTATAGTTATAGTAACTTATAGTTCCAAGGTCTCCTAAGAAACTTTTCATAATTTTAATTTCCAAACAAAAAAAATCTAACATCAGAACTGCAATTTAATCTAAATAATAAATGAATTAGAAATATAAATCAAACAATCTCAAGATAATTATGTCCTTGCCAAAGTTTGATCAAGCCAAATATTGCCACTGGGTCTGACAAAGAACTCTCTATTTGAAGATTAAAGTGACCAGAGAATGTTCACAGTTCTCATAGTACTTAGCACTAGTATGCATCGAGAATTGTTTATTTTTAAAAATTCTGCCTCTGAGAAGTTCAATTTGATAAAATTTGAAAATATAGCGTTGACTAAATTGCATGTCAATAATCCACACTTAATTCAGTATGTAGATGATTTGAGTGAGGCAAGCACTTTCTATATAGTTCTAAGAACTATATAGCAACTGGTCCAGAACTCAGTGTGTAGACCAGGCTAGTGTCAATGTGCATGGATGATATTGGCTGTGATGGAATTACATCCATGCAACATGCATGACTAATTTCTTTACAGACATCTATCAGGTAGATAACCATTAAAAAAGAATCACCTAGAAGGCTTATTACTGTGAACCACAACTTAAGATGTCTAATTGGGAAACTTCTGCCTTGCAGGTTCTTTCCCTAACAACTCAAGTCCAACCATCCTCACCATAGAGTGCTGGACATGAAAAGGTTGAGCTGAAGGAACACACACACATACACACACAGGAATTTTAGTGGAGGTAAATGGCACTGGTATTAAAAAAGACAGCTTAAATTTATCCTTGGCAGTATGCTGAAAGAACTAAACAGCACATAATAGTAATCAGTGGAGAGTCCATTCATAGAGAATATTGCTGGAGTGAAGAGGAGACTAAAGAGAGTCTACCACATCTCACCTGAAACCCACAGTACTTCCACATACTGTCTATACAGTCACTACATGCTCCAACCCGACTGTCCTGGGTAGGTGTGTTAGAATGCCTCTGAAAGCACACTGGATGAAATTTCCGTTTGCTCATAATTGTATTCAGTCACACAGCTGGGCTATCTTTTAAAAGAAAGAGAAGGAGGGGAGGCAGTAGAGACAGGAGAAAAGAGGAAGAAAACGAGAGAGAGAATTTCCTTCTCTAAAACAAGGAAAGAGGGTCTAACGAAAGTTCCTTTTGGAAATAGACATCGGAGGTTTTTACTGACAGCAGGAAAAATGATCATATGGAGAAAGCAAGTGTATGTCTCCTTCATATTTTTTTTGCAGTGAAGCTCACGAAAAGAAGAAAAACAAATTAATGAGAAAAAATATTGAGACAAGGTCTCTTTATGTAACCCTGGCTGGCCTGGAACTCACTATATAGACCAGGCTCATCTCCAGTTAGCAGAGATCTACCTTCTTCTGCCTCCAGAGTGCTGCGATTAAAGTCATGCAAATTCATGTCTAGACTATAAGAAGAGAATTGTACATGTATTATGCCGAAGACAGGGAAAGCCTTGGTATTGTCTAAATCTATCCTTTTCTACTCACAGTTTGCAGATCAACGGAAGAAGCAAAACCAGTTCTGATGGAATGTTAAGAAATGCAGGAGTTGATGGCTCTTGAGGTGTAAATATTCCCTGCCACGGTTTTCTTGACCAATTAGAAGCGTTCTGGGAATAGTAAAGTGAACTAGGTTCAGATATGTTGGGTAAGACTGTGCTGGAAGTAAGAAACCAGAAGCTTTTGGAGCATGAAATAAGTTAAACATTAGGAGATTATAGTTAAACATTATAGAGATCTGGAAGATAAATTTTACATTTACTTAGTTATAAGGATTTTTTTATGTAAAGAGCAAGTTATATTTGACACCTATAGCTACAACTTACTTGGATAAATTCTGGAAATGATGATAACCAAATCCTTTTAAGGGTATCTGAGTAGCTAGTTTTAATTTTTTTTTTTTTTTTTTTTTTTTTTTTTGTTTTTCGAGACAGGGTTTCTCTATGGTTTTGGAGCCTGTCCTGGAACTAGGATAGTTTCAATTTTTCAGGGAATTGTTGCTCTTTTCTTTATCCCAGTTTGTCCTGGTTAAAGATTTTTTTTTTTTTTGGTTTTGGTTTTGGTTTTTGTCAACTTGACACAAGCTAGGGCATCTGTGAATAGGGAACCTCACTTGAGGTTTCATCAAATCTCCCTGTAGGGGAGACTGTGGAGCATTTTCTCAATAGTGATTGTTGTAAGGAGCTGAGCCCACTGTGGGTGGTACCATCCTGGATGAATTGTACAGGGCTGCTCAAACACACACACACACACACACACACACACACACACACACACTAAGCAAGGCATGGAGTGTAAGCCATAAGCAGCAATCCTCCATAGTGTCTACTTGAGGTCCTGCTTCCAAGTTTTTGCCTTGATTTCTTGCCCAAACTTTCCTTTACAATGGGGTATAAGCTGTAAAATAAAATAAACTTTTTCCTGTCCAAGTCACTTTTGGTCCTGATTTTATCACAGCAATAGAAAGAAAATTAAGTCACCATCTATGCTGGTTATGGCTAGTTTTATGTCAAATTCTCACAAATTAGAGTTATCTAAAAGGAGGGCACCTCAATTGAGAAAATGTCTGTAAGAGGTCAGGCTATAAAGCATTTTCTTAATTAGTGGTTTATGGGGTGACCATTGTGAGTTGGGCCATCTCTAGGTGGGTGGTCCTGTGTTCTGTAAGACAGCAGGCTGAGCAAGTCATGGAAAGCAACCTAATAAGCCACACTACCCCAAGACCTTTGCATCAAATCCTGCCTCCAGATCCTGTCCTGTAGTTTCTGTCCTGACTTCCTTCAGTGATGAGCAGTGATGTGGAAGTGCAAGCTTCCCAACACGCTTTTGGTTATGGTGTTTCATCAACAGCAGCAGTAGCCCTAAGACACCATCCTATTGCTAATTGCACCTACTCAATTACTTCCACCAACACAAAAACAGATCAAACCAATGAAGGTTCCAGTCATTTTGTAAAAATCATTTCATATATTAATTTATTTTCCAATGCCTTTAGAGGAACCTTCTTAGTGATTTCCTTGTAACCCTGCTCCTCTTCTTAGATGTAGATATTACCTGCCTTTGGCTTTCTTCAATAATGGGTTTTTGTTCAAGGCCTGTTTTCAGTATCTTCTCTCATGTCTTTGCCCATTTTTCAGTCTTCTGTTTCCCACATTCACTGCTGTTAGGTAATGATTCTCAGGTTCCCACAAAACACAGACTTTGGCCCCAGGAGAGATTCTTAAACTGTTCAATGCACAAATCTTTCCTGGTGAGATAATAAAACATAATCTAAGGGTAATTCAAGCTTCTAAACATTGAATTTGTCCCATTGTACATAATGCTTTAAACTGAGGAAATATTTGTAAAATAATCCAGGTTATGAAGGAAGCAGTGTACTAAATATGGATATCAATGGGATAAAACTACTTACTAAAATGAACAGTTAAACCAAGACCTTCTGGTTGTGTTAATATGAACTGTCTTTGAACTAGACACTTTCAGGGTCTTAGAAGATATATATATCTCATGAACATAGAAGGGATAGGAGAAAGGGAAACAGGACACTTGTAACAAATGCAAACAATCTATGACATAATGATTAATAGAAGGTACAACAAATTCCCTCTTTCACTAATAAAACTTTTATTAAAGTTTGAAAATATAGAGATTAATAGATTTAACCCAATCCATGAGAATTTTTTTGCAATAAACACAGAAAAAATAAAAAACTGAAATTTATTGTTTATGAAGAATTTTTTCAGATGAGTAAGAAAAGCAACCAAATCCATAGGAAAGGGGATCAAAATTGTGACTAGATAAACACAAAATAAATTCCAGTGAGTGTTAAGATTTATGCTGTTCTTTCTCTTTAATAATCATGGGAATACAAAACACATCATGGACTGATTCTATAACTTGATTATTGTGAATAGGGCATCAGACACATGGATATACCCATATCCCTCTGACAAGGTCTCTGAACCCAGGCTATATACTCAAGAGGATGGCTGAGTCAATGGCCATTTTAGTTTTGTCAAGGGCCATGAGAGGTATAGCAGTGTTCAGCAGGTCGACCTACCAGATGAACGGTTCTCTGGTAAGAAGCCCCACCTGGCAGGGCCATGGAGTTACTGGCTGTGGAAATCAGTTGCTTCTGTCTAAAGATTTCTCTCATGAGTCACTTTATTTCTTCCCTAAGAATAGCTTTAGGCATTTCCCATTTCCTGTGATGTGTGTGTGTGTGTGTGTGTGTGTGTATCTGTGGGTAGTCTGAAAGATGACTTTTCATTTGACTGTATAATTCTGATATATAGATTTTTATTGGATACCTTGAATTCTCCCACAGCTGACTTTGGACAGGGAAACCTCAGTTTACCCCTGTTCTACTATTTACCAATAGAGATACAGAAAAAAAGCTTTGGATTACTTAACCAACTCTAAAGAAAGGAATTTCTTCTAACTCAGATCTCAGTGGGAACAACTGTCCCAAGTGTAGTCGGATGATCTAACCCATGTCTAATATCCTTATTGCCACTTGAGTGTGGCTTACCGGGACAAGTCTAACAGGCATCCATCTCAGAGATAAGGAGCGGCAGGGCTGCTTCCCACCACCCAGCTAGCTTTACCCGAAATAATTAGATGGAAACTGTATTCTTTTAAACACTGCCTGGCCCATTAGTTATAACCTCTTATTGGCTAGCTCTTACATATTGATCTAACCCATTTCTAATATCCCTGTAACACCATGAGGTGTCTTACCAGGGAAGATCTCAACCTGTGTCTGTGTCCGGTGGGAGAATCATGGCAACTGACTGAATCTGCTTCTTTCTCCCAGCATTCTGTTCTGTTTACTCTGCTTACCTAATTTTCTGTCCTATTAAAGGCCAAACAGTTTCTTTATTAAGTAACCAATGAAAACATCAAATAGACAGATGACCCTCGTCCATCACTGATGTTTGGCACAGAGACTGAAAGTATCTCTGGGTTTGACACTACACAGCCATAGTTTTTCCCTTCGACAAAGAAGTCAAAACTGTACAATAGAAAAAAATAAAGCATCTTCAACAAATGGTGCTGGTATAACTGAATGTTGGCATATACAAGAATGCAATAGATCCATATCTATCACCATGAACAAAACTCAAGTCCAAATGGGTCAAAGACCACAACATAAATCCGGCCACACTAAAGCTCATATAAGAGAAAGTGGGAAGTAGCCTTGATCACATAGGCACAGGAGACCACTTCCTAAATATAACACTAATAGCACAGACACTGAGAGCAACTATTAACAGTCAATAAGACAAAAGAGCTGCCTAGAGGATGTCCCCAGTTAGTCCCTTGGGAAGCTGAGGATAGGGAACCTGAAATGACCCTATCCTATAGCAATACTGATGAATATCTTCCATATCACCATAGAACCTTCATCTGGTGATGGATAGAGATAGAGACAGAGACCCACACTGGAGCACTGGACTGAGCTCCCAAGGTCCCAATGAGGAGCGGATGGAGGGAGAACATGAGCAAGGATGTCAGGACCACTGATCTATTGGGAGCTCACCAAGGCCAGCTGGACTGGGACTGAAAAAGCATGGGATAAAACCGGACTCTCTGATCATGGCGAACAATGAGGGCTGAAGAGAAGCCAAGGACAATGGCACGGGGTTTTGATCCTACTTCATGTTCCGGCTTGGTGGGAGCCTAGCCAGTTTGGATGTTCACCTTCCTAGACATGGACAGAGGGGGGAGGACCTTGGACTTTCCACAAAGCAGGGAACCCTGACTGCTCTTTGGACT
>NW_026067910.1:5331770-5338330 GCF_014885135.2 Alexandromys fortis | reverse complement strand
ACAAAGAAGTCAAAACTGTACAATAGAAAAAAATAAAGCATCTTCAACAAATGGTGCTGGTATAACTGAATGTTGGCATATACAAGAATGCAATAGATCCATATCTATCACCATGAACAAAACTCAAGTCCAAATGGGTCAAAGACCACAACATAAATCCGGCCACACTAAAGCTCATATAAGAGAAAGTGGGAAGTAGCCTTGATCACATAGGCACAGGAGACCACTTCCTAAATATAACACTAATAGCACAGACACTGAGAGCAACTATTAACAGTCAATAAGACAAAAGAGCTGCCTAGAGGATGTCCCCAGTTAGTCCCTTGGGAAGCTGAGGATAGGGAACCTGAAATGACCCTATCCTATAGCAATACTGATGAATATCTTCCATATCACCATAGAACCTTCATCTGGTGATGGATAGAGATAGAGACAGAGACCCACACTGGAGCACTGGACTGAGCTCCCAAGGTCCCAATGAGGAGCGGATGGAGGGAGAACATGAGCAAGGATGTCAGGACCACTGATCTATTGGGAGCTCACCAAGGCCAGCTGGACTGGGACTGAAAAAGCATGGGATAAAACCGGACTCTCTGATCATGGCGAACAATGAGGGCTGAAGAGAAGCCAAGGACAATGGCACGGGGTTTTGATCCTACTTCATGTTCCGGCTTGGTGGGAGCCTAGCCAGTTTGGATGTTCACCTTCCTAGACATGGACAGAGGGGGGAGGACCTTGGACTTTCCACAAAGCAGGGAACCCTGACTGCTCTTTGGACTGGAGAGGGAGGGGGAGAGGAGTGGGGGGAGGGGGAGACGGGTGGGAGAAGGGGGAGGGAAATGGGAGGCTGGGAGGAGGTGGAAACTTTTTTCCTTTTCTCAATAAAAAAAAAAAAAAAACAGAAAAAAAAAACATCTGCCTAGAGAATGGGAAAAGATCTTCACCAACCCCACATATGATAGAGGACTGATCTCCAAAATATATAAAGAACTCAAGAAACTAGACATCAAATTAGCAAATAATCCAATAAAAAATGAGGTACAGACCTAAACAAAGAACTCTCAATAGAAGAATCTCAAGTGGCCAAAAGCCACTTAAGAAAATGTTCAACATCTTAGTCATCAGGGAAATGAAAATTAAAACAACTCTGAGATACCATCTTACACCTGTCAGGATGGCTTAGATCAAAAACACTGATGAAAGTTTATGCTGGAGAGAATGTGGAGTAAGAGGAGTACTCCTCCATTAATTGTGGAAGTGTATGTAGGAGGTCCCTCTGTCCATGTGTTGCTTTCATTGGTTAATGAATAAAGAAACTACCTTGGCCTAGTTGATAGGGCAGAACTTAGGTAGGCAGGGAAAATACAACTGAATATTGGGAGGAAGAAAAGTGGAGTAGGCGAGAGACACCATGTAACCGCTAGAGAGAGATGTGTTGAATACATTTTGGTAAGCCACTGTCATGTGGTGATACACAGATTAATAGAAATGGGTTAAATTAAGATGTAAGAATTAGCCAATAAGAAACTAGAGCTAATGGGCCAAGCAGTGATTTAATTAATACAATTTCTGTGTGGTTATTTCAGGGCTAAGCTAGCTGGACAGCTGGCACAAAAAAAGGACCCTCCTCCCTGCAACAATTGGCACCCAATAGAAGTGCAAACTTGCTCAGCTGCTGTGGAAATCAGTATGGAAATTTCTTAGAAAATTAAGAATCAGTCTACTTCAAGATCCAGCAATACTACTTTTGGGATATACACAAAGACACACACTCACACCACAAGAACATTTGCTCAACTGTGTTCACAGTAGCATTATTCGAAATAATCAGTACCTGGAAATAACCTAGATGCCCCTCAACCGAAGAATGGATAAAGAAAATGTAGTACATTTACACAATGGAATACTACTCAGAAGAAAAAAAATCTTTAAATTTGCAGACAAATGGATGAAACTAGAAAAAAAGCATCCTGAGTAAGGTAAACCAGACCCAGAAAGACAAATATACTATGTACTCACTCACAAGTAGATACCAGACATAAAGCAAAAGATAGCCATCCTACAGTCTACAACTCCAGAGAAGCTAGAACCCTCTTCTGGAAACAGATGGAAGAAGATGCAGAGATCCACAATTAACCACTGGGCCGAACTCCTGGAGCCCAATTGGAGTAAGGGAGGACGAATAATATGAACAAAGGGGTGAAGACCAAGATGGGGAAAACTACAGAATCAGCTGACCCAAGCTAGTGGGAGATAACTGACTCCAGACTGACAAACGGGGAACTTGCATAGGACTGAACTAGGCCCCCTGACTACAGCTGACAATGGTGTAGCCTGGAAAGTATATGCAGTCACTGGCAGTGGGACCAGGCTCTAGCTCTAATGCATGAACTGACTTTGTGGAGCCCATTCTCTATGGAGAAATACCTTGTTCAGCCTAGGCATAGGGAAAGGCCTTGGTGCTTCCTCAACAAGGTAATGGGAAAGATTTAGTTGACTTTCCAAGGAAGACCTTACCCTATCTGAGGAGCAGATGGGTGGTGGGGTAAAGGGAGAGGGGGAGTAAGAAGAAAGTAGGGAAGGGAAACTGAGATTGGTATATAATAAATTAATAGATACATAAATAAATAAGTAAAATGTGAAAAAGAAAGAAAAAAATAATTGAACTCAGGACTTTCCTCCTGCTAAGTAAGTGCTCTACCACTGAACAATATCCTCAACCATTGTTTTTAAAAGATGTATTTATTTTTATATGTATGAGTTTTTTATTTGCATATAAGTATGCGTACTTTTTTAAAAAACTAGTAATATGTTTACATGCTAAAAATAAAAAAATACATAATAGCACACAAAGTCCCCTCCTAAGTCCCCTTAATGAGTTAATCTTTCTGTCTTAATTAACCTCCTTTCCCCTTAAGAGTTCACAGAGGCTTTCACAAACCACTCCCACTTTGAGCCATAAAGTAAGCTTTGTTTGAAAGTCCTTACCTACTTTTTATAAACCTAAAGGAATTCCAGTCCTGTACCTTGTTATTGCCAGAGAATTGTTGATTGTGTCTGTACGTGTGTATGAACTAGAAACTTTGCCAGGCAGTGGTGGCACACGCCTTCAATCCCAGCACTCGGAAAGCAGAGGCAGATGGATCTCTATAAGTTTGAGGCCAGTCTGGACTACAAGAGATAGTTCCAGGACAAGCTCCGAAGCTACAGAGAAACCCTGTTTTGAAAAACCAAAAGAAAAGGAAAGGAAAGGAAAGGAAAGGAAAGGAAAGGAAAGGAAAGGAAAGGAAAGGAAAGGAAAGGAAAGGAAAGGAAAGGAAAGGAAAGGAAAGGAAAGGAAAGGAAAGGAAAGGAAAGGAAAGGAAAGGAAAGGAAAGGAAAGAAAAGAAATCTAGAAAGTTTTTGCAGCAGGGCAGAAGAATAAATGGGACATGATGAGAAGACATGTATGAACTGAACCATTCCTCAGATCCCTTTAGCTTTCTGTAGTGTTCCTTCTGGGTCCTAAGGGGTTTAGAAGGTTGGTACCCCAGTAAACCTCGATATTTCCACAGTTGCTGCATCACTTTACATTCCCATTAGCAACACTAGTGCTTATTTCTTTCCTTTATGATGTTCGTTCTGACCAGACTTGTGGAATCTCAGCATTGTTTTCATTGATATTCCCCCAATAATTAAAGAATTAAAACATTTTCAGAAACTCATGTCTTTTAGCCTTTGATGAGAGAAAAGGAGAATGAAACAAGTAGGAGAACAGTGAGTATGGTCACTATATACAATATACTAGAAAGAAATTATTTTTGTTAACTACAACAGAATTTACAATGAGTATAAACCAATAAAAGAGTTCTAAAGTGCTTGATATCCATTGAAACATCAGATCTCTCACATACGTTATAACTTATCGAGCCATAAACTCTTGGCCTCAGTAACAATGCCAAGTGTGGGTTTTATTTTGTGGAATGGACTTTAAATCCAATATGAAAATAGTTGGTAACTCCTATAATAGTAATGTCATTGTTACACCAGTGGGCGTGTCTTACCAGGCCAGTCATTACTGTAATTTACAAGGTTCACATCTAGTAATACTGATGATCACTTTTCTTTTCTAGTACTATGCATAGAACTTTCCAACATAATGAAAGATACCCAGTAGGGATGAATTTTCCAGGTGAGTATTAACTTGCTTTCTCAATATTTTTTCAGACAAGTATATGGTAATATAGTAATGGAGTCTTACTGTCAAGTTCTGGAGGGTAATGAAAAGTATTTTCAAAAGCCTTCAATGTTTGGTGATTGTCTATGGAACCTCTCTGCTCAAAAACTCTGGCGAAAGAAATAACTCTTCCCAGCTTTCTGCATGAATATTGTAAACATGATTAAATAAAATCCCCCATAGGTCAAGAGGTGCAGCAAGCAACTAGTTGAGAGGAAAAAAATTACAGAGTGTAAGAGGAAGTTGGAAGGATGGGGAGAGACACACACACAGGAAGTAGAAGGGAGGGACATCTGATTGGAGGAGATTTTGTTTAAGATGGTGTAGGAGGACACTGTTTTTCTGGGACAATGGGGAAGGAGGAAGTAGTTGGGTACTTTTCTCTATCTCTCTCTCAGCTAGCAGGGTTTCACGCCAGCATCTGGCTCCCAAGTGTTTATTGATAAAATAGAACTATAGAGACATTTTCAAAACAACAGATATGTGCACCATTCAACCCTCATCAGAGAAGTTTCTTTCTGCAGTAGACAGTGATTGGCATAAAGACCTACAACTTGCCAAGGTGAAAAGAATAAGAGACTGTGATATGCTTAGCCCCATGTGGGTTTTCTATATCTTCTCTCCTCCTTCCCCTTCTGCAACGATCATTGCAGAAGAAGGGGCAGAAAATGTAAAATCCAGAGGCAGTGGATCACGATAATATGGCAGTGTTTTCTGGACACCTCAGTGAAATTGAACATAGGAACTGATGGTGGTGATTTTGACAGCATTTTGACCTGTACAAGCTCAAGTTAGACAAAAGTCCAGCATGATGAGTGAAGGTAGAATGAAGCACAACTCCTAGCCGAGGAGCTGCTGGCAAATGATAGATCTTGGGAGAGGGAGAGTTTATTTTATTTTATATTATGATGGTTGGTAGGCTGGCCATGCTCCAGTGGATATCCACATACCCACAAGTACTTAGGCAACACATACTGGGCTCAACATATTTTTTTAAAAAAAATAAGAACAGGTTCAGGATGAGCCTGGTCTACAAGAGTTAGTTCCAGGACAGGCTCCAAAGCTACAGAGAAACCCTGTCTCAAAACAAAACAAAAACAAAATGAGAACAGAAATTTGACTAAGTAGATAGTGGCTGTGGATCTGGAAGAAGTTGTGGAAATGGGGTGGATATGATGAAAATACATTGTTCTCCCTAACAATATAGGTTATTTCAATTGCCCTTGGTTGCTGCCCAGAGGTTGAAGGTGAGTTCCCATTGTTGAAGATACCATGTACTTTGAACACAGGATTCAAAGGTCCAAACTAAATCTGACCTGAAAGCCTCTCTCAGAGAAATAGCTTTCACAATACCTAAAGGTGTTAGGCAAGCTTCCAAGAGAGGGAAGCAACCAATAATTTTACACAGATGTGATATCTGTGATCCACAACAATGACCAACATGGCAAGATAGTCCTGATGGTACAATAGTCACATTGATATCTTGATTGTTCTAATTGGAGATGGAGTCCACTCAATAAGAGGGAAAACACGTCTGGTATTGGAAGCCTATGAATTTCCCTGGGCTAATGAGGTCATGGATCTTAGAGAGGAACCTTATATTGGTACTTTATTTACTAAATCAGTGTAATTCCTAACTGCATTCTAAATATTTGTTCTTATAACTGTTGATCTTACTCATCATCAAATAAACTTCTCTTTGCAATACATAAAGGCTACTACAAAAAAATTTTGGGGTCAAAATACAGAGTGTCAGGAACCAGCCTCAACAAAAATACCATTTGTCAGGGTAAGGGTACTGGGATTTAGAAATATTAATAAAGAATATGAATACATAAAAATATTACAACAGACAAACTTAGAATAGTACCAGAAAGAAGATCCAGTGAATACTGAAATCACCCAAGGTAGGAGTAAGACAAAATAACTGCATTAACATGATACAAGAAATGAATAGAACAGTTGAAGATTGCAGGCTACAACAACAGTTAAACATTCTACTGCTAGAACAAAACAAGTAGCATTCACACTGTAGACCAAAACATTCCGTAGGCAAACCAATCCCTGGGTGGAATCCATGTTATCTCCTTAAGAGAACTGGGATCTTAGTTGGATCCTTAGACTTTTCTTTGAGGTAGAAACATATCTACTTCAATATTCCTGAAATATAAGGTCTGGGAATAACCTTGAGAGAGCGGAACTTTCTGATCTGAATCTAGATGGGACCTTTGTTTGAGGTAGAAACACAATAACTTTGAAGGCATCAAGGTAAGTTCCAACTCTCTTACCTTTGGTCAATGTGAAAATAAGCTCACATTTTTGGGTGTACACACAGACAATCATG
>NW_026067910.1:5290103-5331162 GCF_014885135.2 Alexandromys fortis | reverse complement strand
AAAAAACTATGAAGTTCTCAAAATAATAATAAAAAAAACAAGCTATCTACCAATACTTTCAATTATGCAATCTGTCTCTGAAAGTTTTATTACTATACCATTAAATAGCAACGTATGCTTGCTTCACTGGCCTTTGCAGTTGTTTTTAAACCATGTTTTCTATTTTGTTTATGAGGAATATTAATTCCTTTAATGATAAAATTGTGAATTAATTTCATTTCACCTATATTGAATAGTCAATGATTTTATAAACAAACTACCCTATGACTTGAAGTAACATTTTACTTACATAGTGTTCCCAACAACGACAGTGTATGATTATTTTTGTGGTGATGTGGATCAAAACTCTAGGCCTCTTGTTTGCAAGTCAAATATTATACAACCCTAGCTCCCAATATGACATCACAGAAATTCAAAAGCAAACATTCTACATTCAGTTCAAACTAGACTTTGTATTTAAATATTTGATCTTTCCCAACCTAAGTAACAAGCCACAACCCCAGCTGGCCAGTGATATGGAGAGGAACACAACAGGACTCCACAATATTCTCTGCAGCTGAGTGAGGTTGCTCGGTAACATAGGTGTACCATGTGTGTTATCATATATAACACTAAATTTGCTGAGGGTTTATTAGGGCTCAGCCCTTTCATAGGTTGAGAAGTTTCTATGAACTTTCTGTTTTACTCTTATTTCTTGCGTTATCTTTTACACGATGGTGATTATAGTTCATTTATACTATTTTAAAGTACGCAGGGTGCTCTTCAGTTGCTTTGATCCCTACATGCCCTGTGATTGCCCTTTTGAATGACCTCATATCTCATATGTGCTTGTTTACTTTATGTTTGTTGTTTGAAGAAAGTTCTTGGGATCCCGGGAGTTCCTGTGTGAAATAGGCACATAAATATAAAAACACCCAAACAGTAACACAAACTGCTCCCAAGAAGAACTAAATTTCTCATTCTAATGTTTGATGAATGTTTAAAGACACCACAATGGTGTGGAATGGCACCATGGAAACCCAAAGGGCTAATTGTAACAAGAAGAAGTAGCTGCAGACAGAATGCAGAGAACTGTTGGGTGGGTTGCCTGACAGGATCCAGGGAAACAGCTATCCCAACTGAGATCTAGGAGTTCTCCATCAAAGGTACGTCTAGTGTCGTCAGTGGAATCAAACTGAAGACTAGAGAAAGGAAATTGGAGAGTCAGAGTGGTGGAAAAATCAAGGTTCTCTGGAATTAAGTCAGTGTCTTAGAAAAACCATCTGGTTCTACATTGGGAACCACCTAGTATGCACAAGAGTTCATGCTGAAAATACACATTCCATTGTAGAAGGACAAGAAGTCCATCACCTGCGTGTATTAAGGAATTACAAAAATGCACAATCAATATGAGATGACAAGAAGATAAGGAGAAGAACGGATATAAATGAAAGCCCGTCTAGATGTTCCCCATTATATGAGAGAACTGAATCCCAGTGACCTGTAGGTACTCTCAAATGTCCTAGGCTTACAGTGCATCTGATACACCCACCTTCCTTGACAGCAGAGCTCAGTGACACAGCACTGGAGCCAGAATTTTTCTGTGTCCAGCAGTTGCTTCTTAAATAACCATACCAAAACTTAATATTAATTATAAATGCTCGACCAATAGCTTAGGATTTTTTACTAACTAGCTCTTGCAACTTTTTTTTTTTTTGGTTTTTCGAGACAGCTCTTGCAACTTAAGTTAACCCATATTTCCTTTCTAAGTTCTACCACATAGCTCATGACTTGTTATCTCATTTTCTTGTAAATTCTTTTTTAATAAGAATTTTTAATGCAATCTTTTCTTATTTTACATAGCTAACTCCATTCCCACTACCCAACCCTCCCACCACACTCCATCCACTCCTCAGAAAGAGTAAGGTTTCCCATGAGGAATCAATGAATTCTAGCACTTGAATTCGAGGCAAGACCAAGGCTGAAGAAGGTATCCCTCCAAAGAGAATGTGCTCCTAGATGCCAGTTCAAGCACTAGGGTTAAATCTTGGTCTCATGGCCAGTAGCCCCACAGACTGTCCAAGCCTCACAACTGTCCCCTACATTCAGTGGGCCTATTTTGGTCCTTTGCAGGTTCCTCCACTATTAATCCAGAGTCAGTGGATTCTCATTAGCTCCGGTCAGCTGTTTCTGTGGTTATAACCATCATGGTCTTCACCCCTTTGCTAATATTATTGTTCCTCATTCTCTTGGACTGGTCTCTGGAAGTTTAGCCCAATGCTTCGCTGTAGATCTCTGTATCTGCTCCCATTAGTTACTGGATGAAGATTCTATAACACACCTATGAACACCTGATGTTTGACAAAGAAGCTAAAATTATAAAATAGAAAAAATAAAGCATCTTCAACAAATGGTGCTGGCATAGCTGAATGTCAACATGTAGAAGAATGCAAATAGATCCATATCTATCACCATGCACAAAACTCAAGTCCAAATGGATCAAAGACCTCAACATAAATCCAGCCACAATGAACCTCATAGAAGGCACATGGGCACAGGAAACCACTTTCTAAATATAATTCCCAGTATCACAGACACTGAGAACATCAATTAATAAATAGAACCTCCTGAAACTGAGAAGCTTCTGTAAGGCAAAGGACATAGTCACTACTGCAAAGAAACTGCCTAGAGAGTAGAAAAAGATCATTACCAACCCCATATTGGACAGAGGACTGATTTCCAAAAATACATGAAAAACTCAAGAAACTAGACATCAAATTTCCAAATAATCCAATCAAAAAATGGGGTACAAATCTAAACAGAGAACTCCCAACAGAATAGTTGCAAATGGCCAAAAGATCCTTAAGAAATTGCTCAACAATCCTTAGTCATCAGGGAAATGCAAATCAAAAGGACTCTGAGATACCATCCAGTCAGAATGGCTAAGATCAAAAACACCAATTACAGCTTATGCTGGAGAGGATGTGGAGTAAGGGTAACACTCCTCCATTGCTGGTGGCACACTTTGGAAATCAGTGTGGTGGTTTCTCAGAAAATTGAGAATCACTCTACCTCTGAACCCAGCAATACCACTTTGGGGCATATACTCAAAGAATGTACACTCATACCACAAGGACATTTTTACTGAATTGTCTTCATAGTAGCATTATTCATAATAGCCAGTACCTGGAAACCACCTAGATGCCCCTTCACCAAAGAAAGAATAAAGAAAATGTGGTACAATTACACAATGGAGTACTACTCAGCTGTAAAACGTAATGATGTCTTGAAATTTGCATGCAAATGATGGAACTAGAAAAACCTTGAGTGATGTAACCCAGACCCAGATAGACAAACATGGTATGTACTAACTCATAAGTGGATATTAGATGTAAAGCCTATATGCCACAATCCCAGAGAAGCTAGGTAACAAGGAGAACCCTAAGAGTGACATACATGGATCCCCCTGGGAAGGGGAAACAGAAAATACCTCCTGAGAAATTTGAAAGGTGGGAGAAGAGAGGATGGTAGGGGAAGGGGAGGGAGAAGGGGAGAGAGGAGAAGGGAGGGAATGGAATGTTCAAGAAGGGGGAAGGACAGTGAGGGAGAGAAAGGAAAGAGATATCTTGATTGAGGGAGCCATTAAATGGCTAACGAGAAATATGGCAAAAAAATTATTTATTTATTGTATATACAATGTTCTGCCTATATGTCTGCCTGCAGGCCAGAAGAGGGCACCAGATGTCATCACAGATGTTTGTGAGCCACCATATGGTTGCTGGGAATTGAACTTGGGACCTCTGGAAGAAGGAGCAGTGCTCTTAACCACTAAGCCATCTGTCCAGCCACCTGGATTTTATCTTTATATAATTCCAAAAAAAGTTTCTTCATGTTTCATTTCAATAATTGTATTCTCTCNATTTTTTCTCTCTCTCTCTCTCTCTCTCTCTCTCTCTCTCTCTCTCTCTCTCTCTCTCTCTCTATGTATACATACATATGTGTGTGTGTGTGTATAATCTAAGTGTTTTATAGGACCCTAAAATCATTCACTTTAGTATAAATTTTGGTTAGTTAATCAGGAATTCTTAGCTGGACTGTTCCTTTTAATAAGTAGTCTCCTACTACATTGGTTTCCACATTTTGCATTATGGTACCCTCATAGAGTGGATTATTCTACAAACGTTGCCTTGGTTTAAAACATCATTCACACTGACTCAGGCTCGGTGTTTAAAAGCTTAAATTTCCCCCAGCTTACATCCTGTTCTCTAACGGGGGATGATTTGTACACAGAACAGATTAAGACTTCCTCCTGGGGTAAAAGTCTGTGTTTTGTGGGAACTTGAGAATTATTACCTAAGAGTAGTGGGAAACAGAGGCTGAAGAATAAGACTAAGAGATAAAAGAAGATGGTGGAAACAAACTGGGACAAAAGCCCAATACTGGAGAAAACAGGCGTGCAGGAAATACCTAACTTTAGGTAAAGGAATAGACATTTCTACTGGTCCGCATTCTCACTTCAGCCAGCAAGATTTGAGACCCTGCAGATCCCAACCCCTGCCACTCACTCTCACAGCCCTGTCCTCAACCTGGCTGGGCAGGTTAAAGGTCTCAGAACCTCATCTTTGCCACACACATTTTGCCCTACTTTGATCTCTCTTGCTGAGAGATCAAACAAAAGCAAAAACTTGGCAATCTCCCACAGGCACGCCCATGAGTCAATCTGAACTGGGTGCTCTCTCAATTGATACTCCCTTCTCAGGTGGCTCTAGAGTATCAAGTTCAGAATTAATACTGCCTAGGACACAGTTTTACTGCTCCGTACACCAGTCCTGGTCGGGCAGGTGAGGAGTGTTTCGGTCTTCCGCCCCTGCTATGCGTTCCCGCTCCTTGGTTTCCAGCCAGGCAGGTTAGAGGTCTCGGGAACGTCAGCCTCCAGTGAGTGCACCCTTCAACTTCTCTGTGGGTCCACACTGGCCAGACAGCAGAAAGATCTTGAGGAGCCCGGTGCCTGTTGCACACTCTTCCATCTCTGCCTTCAACCAACCCAGACAGCTTAGAAATCTCATGACTTCCACCTCCAGCACACACTGCCTCTGATGTGTGTCCCCACCCCAAGTGGACAACATGGAGGTCTCGGGAGTCTGTCCCTGCCGTGCCCTCTTGATGTTCCACGGCCAGTTTTGTCAGGTTAGGAATATTTGGGACCTGCACTCCCACTGCATACTTCTTCAACACCAAGCGGCCCCTGCTGCTTAAGCCAGAAAAGTGCAACCTCCCCACATCGCTGCTCCTTGAGGAAACGAGAAGTTGCTCATCAGCCCACATCTGATACACTCATGATGTTCCATACACATTCTAGCTTAGAGATCCAGGATCCTCCGGCTGGCGAAACAAAGCTCAGCCTGTGAGGTGAGAAGTTACATGAAACCACTGCCCACTGCGGAGGCCACTACCACACTCCACTGACTCAGTTTATTCAGTATCCTCTTTAGATCTGTCTTAGTCGTCATAAATTACCATTGCCAGGTTTTATCATGGAAACGCTCTCCATCCATTATGACAGATTTTTTTTTTTACTGGATAAAGATGTGTGGGCTGACACTGATAAATATCTTGCATATCACCATAGAATTTGGTTTTGATTTGAGGGGATGTTGCAAAGATAGATGGAAGATGTGAGAGACCGGGAGAGAAGTGGGATTGGAAATGCACGATGTAAATTCACATAATTTATTTCTGTTTCCTTTCACTGGATAGTCTATGTTGTGAGAGTCATTGATAAATATAAAAAAGACTGTTTGGGTTTGGTTCTTAAATATCCCCAAGTTAAAGGCTTCATTGCTAGCCTACCACATCACTGGGACACAGTAGTAGAGCCTACAAGGAAATACTGTCGTTGGAGGCAGTCACTGTTCTCGAAGAGTATTTTGGAACCTCGCACTACTTCTTACTTTTTTTTTCCTTTTTTGCCACCATCAAGGGATAGCGTTGTTCTTTTTACATGCATGATTTATCCCATCATGGGTCCAAAGAGAGTCCTAAGGGACCAGGAGCTTAAACAATACACCAAAATAATGTTTCTACCTGTTAAATTGATTTTCTCAGCTATTGTGTTTCAGTGATATAAAGACAGCTAATTCGAGAAAGTGACCTTAGTGTGTTGGTGGTGGTAGTGACAGTATCTAATGACGGAAGTTAGTAGCCTTCACAACTCTCACGAGAGGAGTCTGGCGAAGTTTGGAGAAAAGTGTTGTAGATCCTAGTAGGCACTTCTTGTGGATGCCCGGGGGGTTAGAACACTGACAAAAATACAGACAATTTACTGGGCTCACCACTATGAGTCTGACTTCAGTCTTAGGGGAGATTTTGGACTTAGACCTCTGAGCAATACTGGAACTGTTAGGACATAGTGGTTCTTGGAGATAGACTAATTGTATTTTGATTTAAGAGCTGAACACGAATCTTCACTGACCAGTGCAAAATATTATGGTTTTGATCTTTTTTCTCCTTTTATTGAGAATAGATTTTTTTCTTACATAATGTATCCTGAATATTATTTCCTCTCTCTCTACTCCTCCAGGTTCCTCCCTACCTCCTCTCCCATCCAGACCCACTAACTTTCTGTCTCTCATTAGAAAACAAACAGGCTTCTAAGGGATAATAAGAAAATAAAACAAAACTAACACAATAAGAGTGGATAAAGCAAACAGAAGGCAAAGAGCTCAAGAGAAGGCACGAGAGACAGAGACCACTCATTTGTACTCAGGAATCCCATAGAACACTAAACTGGAAACCATAATATATACACAGAGGTGCAGAGGATATGGTTTTTATTTTAAATGTTCTCCAAAGGTCTCTATGTTGAATGCTTGATCAACCAGTCTGGGACACCATGCTTGTAGTGGATGACTGGGGGGGGGGGGAGCAGAATGTGAAACCTAGGAGAAGGAAGTTGGGACCCTGGGGGTATGCCACTGAAAGGAATATTGGGAACTCTGGCCCCTTCTCCATTTTTGCTTCCTGTCCACCATTAAATGAGCTGCCTTGCTCCACTAGTCACTCTGCAACATGATATTCAAGTCCAATGCAAAGTACCAGCCGATGATGTGGTAAAACCTGAGACATTTACTTTAGGTGGTCATTGGGTGTCTGCCATGTTGCCACGGTGACAGTGCAGTGATGTGAATGAGAACGACCCCAATAATCTCGTAAATTTGAATGATTGGTCCCCAGCTGGTGAAACTATTTCTGAAGAATTAGGATCTGTGGCCTTGTTGGAGGAGATGTGTCACTGGACATTGGGCCTTGGGGTTTCAAAAGCCCACGCCACTCCACTGGTGCTTTCCCTGCCCCTACCTCCTGCCAATGCTAGATAAGATTTGATAAGTAAAACTTCTAGATGCTTCCATTACCAGGTTAGGTCAGAGGAAGGAAATAGACCAATTATCTCAAAGAATGTGAACACAATGGCAAATATCTAGTATGATGTCATTAGGTATTTTCCTCTTCATCCACATGTCTGTATATTCAGTCCATCATTAAAGTAAAACAAAAAAAAAAAAGCAGAAATTTTGTGCCCAAAATGCAAAAGAGTTTTCAGGTAATTTTTGTTCATTCCATAAATATTTTAGAAACTCACTAAAATCTCAAATAAATGTCTTTCAGTTACATGAAATTATTTGAATGTCATTAATGAAAATTAGTTTATACATTCTTCTTTCATGATGGAATTTATTTCTCTATGTAAGGTATATTTCCTTTTTATAATATATTTTTTATCAGAAAATTGCATGCGCATCCTTTGACCATAATCACACCCAACTCCTCCTAACTCCTCTCAGGTTCACTCCCAACTCCTTACAACCCCAACTTCATCCTCCTTTTGTAGTTTAATAACTCACAGACTCCAATTTGTCCTGTTCAAATACTCCTGGGTATGGGCCATTCATCAGAGAACAGCCTACAGCTGAGCCACGCCTTTAAACTATTGCCCTGCACACACTGCAGAAGCCATCAGTTGTCCACAGCCCCTTCAGCTAGTGGTCCTGTCAGTTGTCCTCCCTCCCTATACTAGAGTGCTGACTGGCTTGAACTTGTGCAAGCAATTACGGCTGCTGTGGATTCATGAGTACAGTACAGTAGTCCTGCCGTGTCCAAAAGACTCTGCTTAGCTTGGGTCCTCTCCAACTTCTGACTCTTACCGTCTTTCTGCCTCCTCTTCTGACCTGTTTCTTGAGCCTGGATTCTATAGTAAAGATATCTACCCCCTTTGCAGCTGAGTGCTCTGCTGACATGCAAGAGTCTGCATTTTCACTAGCTCGAGTTTCTACAGTAAACTACTGCAAAAAGAAACTCCTCTGGGGAAGTCTGAGAGCTGCACTGATCTATGGGTAAATCAGATTTATTTTTCCAAGTGACTGATCCTCCGTGCTTCAGTTCACCTGGGCCTACTACGCTTATCTGGTGTGTGAACAAGAAAACAGCCTCCATTATATTTCACCATTTGCAATGAAGATAAAAGAGATGGAAATTCCTTAAGGCAAAGCTTGTACCAGTTACCATAAAAAGTATTCATACTTTTAATATTCCTTTATTTTTCTATTTTATTTGTGCACGTGTGTGTGTGCGTGTGTGTGCGTGTGTGTGCGTGTGTGTGCGTGTGTGTGCGTGTGTGCGTGTGTGTGTGTGTGTGGTGTGAGAGAGGAAGGGAGTGAGAGACAGGAAAGGGGGAGACCTGTGGCATTCAGAGGAAAATATACAGCAGTTTGCTCCACCTTGTGGCCAGGTGATCGCACCACGTTATCCGGCTCAGCAGGAGATACCTGTACCCTGAGCCATCTCACTGGCCCACTTCTAACTTAACTTTCCATTTTACTATGAAGATTCCCTTCTTTGATATTAATTTTAGATCCTTTTGTTGCTCAGAGCTGCCGATTGCACAAGAGTGCTGAGGCTAAAATGGATGAATGTTTTAACCACTAGGTGGCACTCGAGAACAACGCACTCTGAAGACCATTGACTTCATTTGGCTGATAGATGGCGACATTGTCATTGCATAAACTAAGGATTGTATAGTCACATTACAGTTGCCATGAAGACCCTATGCTTAGAAAGGGGGTCTCTAGCATGAGAAAAAATAGTTAGTAATGTATTTAATTACATGCTATCTCAGAATGAAATTCAGATATATCTTATTTCTGTTAAAACCTAACAGTTAAACCAAACTCTTTTCCATCCTAATTAAAATAGAACAATAAAAGGAAAAGCAACCCGTACTCCATAGCTCCAATATAAACACTGTTTTCTCTTTGACAGCTACCAATATTCTTGAAGCTAGGAGACCTGTGTGACACCGAGTTCACAGGTTTCTTCACAACCAAGCTGTCTTCTGTATCTGGTTTTTCCTCGCTAATGTCTACCTCAACACTCACTTCACCTCTAAGGGAATACTAGATCATTTACTCTGAGCCAAATATGAGTTATCACGGCTCAAGAACACAGATTGTCCCAAAGGATATTCCAACACAGAAGCAGTTACTTGGATTTTCTCTAGTCACAGAACAAAAGAAAGTCAGAGATTAAGGCATTTATCAAATCTATTAGTGGGGTACCCAGTAGGTGGGCTGCAGCAAAGCAGGGAGATGTTCTAAAGATTTTAGTTCTTCCCCGAAGGCAGCATTAGTGATCTGCTGATGTACACACCCCCAAAGTTGTACCTAAGCCAATCCAGGCAGGGGGTCAAATGCTACTAAGATGACCTATAACAAGCAACACAAGCTTGACTCTGGACTGCATCTTTTCTACTCTCCACAATCACCAAGTTCTCAGCAGCTCCTTCGTCTTGGTCTTCGTCAGCAGCTCCTTTGTCTTTAATATAGGTGTGGAGCTTGTTGTGGGCAACCTCCGCTCATACTAATTTGTACCCTAGGAGCCACTCCTATAACTGAGTCCAAATTAAATAAATCTAAGACTTCAGCTCTTACGTCACATTTAATTTTCTCATAACCAGTAAAGCCTGAAGCTTTGTGATCCCCAATATGGAACAAGGAGTTATTTTATATCTAACCATCTTTCTGAGATTCTCACCCCATCATAAAGACAGTACATTAAGCCTAAAAGTTGTGTAGTGTTAAACCTCCAATCAGGATCAAGACGATTTCAGTCCCCCTCCTAATAAACTCTTCTTCCTGTGTGTTCCATGAGATCATAGGCTTCCAGAGGAAGCCCAGTGTCTGAACATCAGCAGAGGCAAATCTTCCACTCTGACCTGTCTTCTTGATCTTTGCTTGATCTTTACTGATTTCCTTTATTCTACCTGGACGGTGTCTCTTACATGACACGTGGTAGCCACGGAGTTTGCCTGGTACTCTCATTCAAGATGCTCAGTGGCCTCTTGATTCCTGCCAGAGTCTCCTGTAGATGCCCTTGGCCCGTTTTTATCATTTAACAGAGACCTGGTGGAGCTCTGTACTAAGGGAAAAAGTGCTCAGCCATAATGTATAACCAACTCTTCTATATCTACTTTTCTCGTTCACAGGTTTTAATTGTTTAAACTGGGTCTAATTTGCACACTACTCATGAGTACTAGCCCACTGGCAGATTTTGTAAAATATATATTTCTGTCAATCCAGATTTCCAGTTAATTTCCTCTACCTCATAGGCAATACATACTTTCATTTTAACAGAGTGTCTCCCGTTCGGAACGTTTATATAAATGGCATCATTTTCCTGCACACACTGTCTCCACATCTTTTCTAGTGTGACCCAGTGTGTTCCTTCTATCAGTAGCATTCTTTTCCATAAAAGTGACACAGTCACCTGCTGATGACATTTCACTTGTTTCCAGTTTAAACTTTTCTGAATAAAGTTGTGAATAGTCTTGAATAGAATTAAATTTGGAATTCCTAAATCTCCTAAAAAAAAAAAAGGTAAAGCTTCTGTTCTGGCTCACAGAACGGATGAACAGAGCCTTGTCTGCATCATATTATGTTTCACTCCAGTGTCACCATGGCAGATCGAGATGCTCCACACTCTCACCAGGCTGGCAGTAGTCTTAATTTTAGATATTCAAATGAAGGCGAATGTGTATGATTTTAATTTCATCTGGAGTCCTTTACTTTCCTGAGATAAAATTCCACAAGCAATATGACCTAATAATACCAGTAACTCGGAAACAAAATCAATATGCTGTTTTACATATATATATATTTAAATACTTAGGCAATAAAGGATATATTTGTAAAGAAAATGCCTAAGTAGTACTAACAATATATTAAAAAGTCGCTAAATCATTCCACATATAAACAGAATTACTATAAATCCAATTACTATAAATGCATAAAGAATCCTTTGCCTGGGAAACTGATGAGACATAACAGCTATTTTATTAAATGTTGAAAACTCCTCACACATTTCTGAATGTGAAAAAGTAAAATTTGTCTCTTTGGTTGTGCGATGATTATTTTCTAATGCTACCAGTGACTAATAAAACTGCAACATAAGCTTGGGCACATTCTATACTCAGCTACATATGGACTGTTCCCAGCAAGAAACAGTACATTAGAAATCTGTGCGGGATTTGAGACTCTTTTCTTTTCTCATTAACATATGTTGTATATTTTGTGAAATATTAATATTTGTAAAATATTTCTATATTTTATTAAAATAAAATATCAAAATGCTTCCAGGAACTGAAGTCCCACTGAACAAACTGAAAGAAAATTAGTTTGCTAAAAAGATGTAGAAAGAATAGATTATTAATTTAATTTTAACACTTTGAAAAATTAATTTTTAGAGTTAAGAATAACATGAGATGGCTATTTGGTAAAAATCAGATGTGATCATACCTCATTTAATTACGTCACATGGAAGCTAACACATTAAACTATTTTCTTCTTCTTTTTTTTTTTTTTTTTGATTTGGGACTCTTTAACACCATGGTTTCACCAAGGGCACAAGTTGTTGGAAGCATTACCAATATTGTACAGATTCATTTACACAAGCTTGGGGTCAGTGAGAAGCCACTGAACACACACACTGAGAACCATCCCACAAACGTGCCTGTCAGTTCTACCATCATTTCCTATTAATTCAGCATGGTGCTTTATTTTTGTAACTTTTACTTAAAATTTAAATACCACACTTATTAGCGACTTATATGAAACACAGATGAAAAAAATGTTCCAAAGAACAGCTTTTCTTGAAAAATTGTTACACAAATCTTAACAGCTGTAAATCAGAATTCAAACAAAACAGAAGGCTAGCCAGATATGGTAGTACATACCTATTTTCTCTGCATTCAGAGAACTGAGGCTGGAGGACTATACTTCCTGAGCTACACTATGAGATCCTATTTCAAGAAATCAAACGCTAAGTTATCTACAATTTAAAAACAAAAACAAAACAAAAAACAAACAAAGCCTAATCGTAAGAACTGAATTGCCTGAGTCTTGCTCTTTTAAAATAGCACAGTACAGTGCTAGGTATATAGCCCAAAGGTAGAACACTGACCTTCATGTAGGAGGCCCAGGGTTTGACTGGGAGGAATTTTAAATAATGACTTAAATCAAATTCCACATCTACTAAATCTTCTTTCTTAGAATTATTGCAACTCACTTCCTATTATTCATAACATACTACTTGCCCATATTGTTTAGAAGCAGAAAAGAATTATATCCCAAGGAATCAGACCTGAAAGCAGACAATGAAGACTTTACAGTATCTAGTAGCAGTTCACATAAACTGTAACCAACATGCTGTAAAGACTGGTTGGCATGAACTTTTTTTTTTGTTTTTTTTGTTTGTTTGTTTGTTTGTTTTTCGAGACAGGGTTTCTCTGTGGTTTTGGAGCCTGTCCTGGAACTAGCTCTTGTAGACCAGGCTGGTCTCGAACTCACAGAGATCCGCCTGCCTCTGCCTCCCGAGTGCTGGGCATGAACATTTTAGGTGACATCCTCCCACAGATCAGGTGCAGTGAGTAGGTACGTATCTCTAACAATGTACACAATGAACCTGGGGGTGGAGGGGGAGAGATACATTCATCATACACACAAAATCATACTTAATAGGTAACTGCTGGAACAAAGATTTAATAGTACTTCCACTTATCCCCAGGCAAGCATTCATTACTGGGCTGTTTTTAATTCTGGAGCTGATTTTATTTAGTTCTAAAAGTAAAGTTGTAGTATATTTCATGTCATAGTACTTATAGAATCAAACACACACATAATTTTATTGCAATCAAAGGTTAAATCGTAACTGCAAACACTAATCATCAGGATTCAGTTGGTAGAGCTTTGTCATGGGTTTGTGCCCCACGTTGGACACCAATGTGTTGAGCAAAGCTGCTCCTTTGTTTCCTGGCCACCCAGACTCCTGAAATAATCACACAGAAACTATGTTATTTGCAATAATATTTGGCCAATAGCTTAAACGTATTTCTGGCTAACTCTTACATCTTAAAGCAACCCATTTCTATTATTTTATATTTTTACAAGGCTCATGACCTACCAGCAAAATTCCAGCTGACAGCTCTTTTCCCTCTGGCAGCTACATGGCTTCTCCTGACTCCACCTTCTTTCTCCCAGCATTCAGTTTAGTTTTCCCTGTATAGCTCTATTCTGCCCTATCACAGGCCCAAAACAGCCTCTTTACTAACCAGTGGTTGGTATTCACAGCATACAAAAGGGAATCCCACATCACCAGTTAATAGTCAGTCAATTCAAACGTAGTGTTCTTACAGAATTCTTGCTCCCCATGATGGGGACTCAAAAACCTGCTGCCCCTCCTATCTTCTTCTGCATTAGGCACGAGTTCTGATTAAGATACTGCAGAGTCCTTAGGATTCAGAGTGTTGCAGATCTGCCAGGAGGGTCCAGGTATGCCAGCAAAACTTTCCAGTGTATTTAGGTGAACAATATTCTCAAGGTCTTCAAACGTTTGTTTCAGCTCAGATGAAGACTGACTCTGTTCCTTCAGATGCTGACAGGGTCAGCAGATACTTTCATGCTTGCTGGTAAGGCATGAAGAGATTGCCCAATTCTTGTTCTGATGTTCTCAATTACAAAAATGGATTGGTTGGCCTGGCAAAGGAAGTGCCTCTCTAGATCTTGTTCTCTTTGTTCATTGGACTATCTAGTGGAGCACATATCACCACAGAAGTTAACTACTGAATTAAGAGCCATGAAACAGTAAAGAAAAAATGTTGACTAAACCAGTGTTATAAATACAAGTTAAAGCCACTAATAATCATGGTAATGGGATTAGGGCTAACTGTGGTAGTGGTAGATGTAGACGATGAATGTCATGACAACCATGGAGGCAGGAACATCTGACACTGCAGTAAACATCATAGTCCTTGAACTAACAGTGATGGCAATGGCAGTAGATGCTGCAGACATAACTCAATATAGACTACTAGGTAAGTGTGCAGGCCTCTGAGACTGCACAGCACTGAAAGGAGGGAACATGTATGAGAGAGTAAAGGAAAGACCACTGAGCAAGGACGAACTCTATAAGACAGAGGCCACAGTTGGCCAATTGGGTACCCAGGACATCTCTATTCTGTTCCTCAGAATTATTCGAAATTGAGGTTTTACAACTATAAACAGGGGTGAGAGGCAAGAGCTGGGCAAGTGTAGCCGAAGGAAGAGTGCCACTGTTGTGCTCAGCAAACTTTCAGTGTTTGTCCAGGCTGGTTTGTTAGTTTTTGATACAATAATGGCAGAAAAGAGATGGCATACACTTAATTCTTTATGATAACTAAAGATAAAGACTAATGGGAATTTTCACTAAGTACCCATCTTAGAGCAGTTGATCAGTTTTTATTTCTTCTGAATTCTGTTAATGTGTGTGGTGAGGGTGAGTTCAGGGTCTACAATGGTCAGAAGAGGGTGTTAGATTTCCTGGAGCTGGAGTTACAGGGTAGTTGCTCCAAGTAGGTGCTAGGAACTGAACTCAAGTCCTCTGGAATAATAAATAAGAGTTCTTAACCACTGAGCCATTCTTAAAGCCTTCAGTTTTATGTTTTTGAAAATGAATTAGTCATTTTCTTCTCCTTCCAAAGGAAACTAAGTCCAGGCATCCAGTAACTTCATCTCACTCCTACAGCTGTTATTCCAACTCTAGAGGTGATTAGTCCAATTCTCAACACTTTCCACCATTTGAGACAACCATGTTTTCTTAAAAAAAAAAAAAAAAAACTTTGCATGTGTATAGTGTGATTATACATATGTACATGTTCATTGGTCATGTTCATATGCCACAGCAAATGTGTGGAAGTCAGAAGACATCCATGGCTGTTAGTTGTTACCTTCTACACACAGTCCTTTGTTCAGCACTATATACACCAGGCTAGCCGGCCCAGGGTCTTCAGCAATCTCCTTTCTCTGCCTCACATCTCTCTATAGGAACACTGGGGTTATATACATTTACTACTATGTCCGGCTCTACCAGGGTTCTGGGGATACAGCTCAATCTTCCTGCTGGCGACAAAGGGTCTTGTACTGAGATACTTCCCCAGTGTTGACAACCGAATCATGCATCTTTGTGTGAAGAAATGTGTCAAGCATCACTGGTGAATTAAAATAATAAGAACTAAACCTTCACTATATTATTTTTCCTTCATGCTTAGTTTTCAAGGCCAGGTCAAAATGCATAGGTTCATTATCAATCAAGTACCAATGAGAGAAAGATAAAAGCTCCAACCTTCCCATAAAAAAAATATGTTCAGACTTGCAATCAACAGAATTTCAGAAAATTATCTGATAACAGCAAGTGTCTTTGATTGAAATGCAAAAACTACCCAGCAATCACCTTCCATTCACACATACACACCCACACACACACTGATTCTGCTGTTGCTTTTAGGTCTAGATAGTATCAGTGTACTGGTAAATCATGAAGTAGTTTTGAGGCTCTTCTTTTTTTGTACATAATCTATTCCTAAGCTTTTTGAGAAAAAAATTAATTTCAAAGCTGTTCTTGATTGCAGTAAATTCCACTCCATACTTGTTTCTCTAAGATTGCTTGTCTAAGATTCAAAAGCCTAATTTCCACACAGAGGATTTGCAATGCAAATGTCCTTTGTCTTTTTGCAATCTATCAAAATCAAGACCAGTAACCTGAAGAAATACCCAACAGAACATCCCCATCCCCAATTCTGGCTGCCTTCTTTAGAAAGACTACTATCTACCACTCCTAACTTGCTACTTTAGTAAGGCCATGCTTTCCCAACAGTATCTGCTAGCTGGCCTCTTGTACTCTCTCTACCTCCTTTTCTACCTACCTCTCCTTTGGTTCGGTATTCCTGAAATACTTACCTGAATCACACACTTAAAGAGAAACTTAATGCAGTTTAGTTTAGAATTGATGGTTCAGGACCATGGACAGTGCCCGGGTAGTGTCTTGTAAGGGGGGGGGGGGCAACTGAAAATTTGGTATAGTATTAAACACATTCGTTGTGGTGGCTAAAAGTGGTAAGGGTCTAGTCACAATATTAAAACTCTGGACAGTGTTGTTTCTCTTCATGGATAGGAAAACATTAACACTACTACAAAGGACAAATGGCACACAGTTGCTGTCCAGTGATACAGTGACTTGTTCAGCTTACTGAATACATCTTTTAAGTGACTGTCCCCAGTAAACAACTAGAAAGCAAATCTGTGTGTTTTAAAACTGCACATCTACAGTGTCGATGTAATTACCAAATACTGAATCAAGGATGAGAAGTGGGTGTGATTCAGAATGCAAAATTAGTTCTAGATATAAAATAAATAAGCACAAGCCATTTTTCTTTGATGAGTGCGTTTTAATAAAACAACCTCTTTGGCCATCTTTTGATACTAATGAATTGACAAAGGGGTCACATGAACTTTCACCTGAACAGAGGCAGCCTCACAACGTACTATCTTTTTGGCAATATGTGTCACAGGCTAAGCAGTGGCTAATGCCACCCACTTTTATACACACTGCATGTGCCACTGCTTCTGAAAAGCTACACCTCCAGTTGACTGTTTCTTCCCAGTTACTCCATGTAAACATGTGACCATCTTGACATATACTCCTGGCTTGCTTACACCTGACACAAAACATCACAAAATAGAAGCACTTCAGGTGATGTCAGCTTGTAGCCTCAACAGTGGGTATTGTAACACACAGTAACAACTCATAGACATCTTTCTTCTAGAAACTTCTATAAACTCATCTTTAGCTGCTTAATACAGTTTGTAAAGTAAAATGAGCTCTTCAATGAGATGACACTGATCCCCCCCCCTTTAGTTTGACCTCAACTGGACAATATTCAAATCACCTTTTATGGTTTGCCTCAGTTCACCACTTCCTCAATTTGCCCCCGAGGAGTCTTGCTGGCAGACAGCAAGGATGAGGACTCAGGACCCTTATTCAAGAACGTGGGTGGAAATAGAAAACTGATTTGAACTCTTAAGAGAACTCTGATTTTTCCCATAGCTCACACATTCCATACCCAGTGTTCCTCTGTGCCACAAGGTCCCAGTATGATGACATGTATTTACTTTCTTATCCTACTATTTCTATATCACTTGGCATAAACAGAAAACAAACAAACAAGCTTTCCCACATGCAAGTGGTCAGATATTGCTTCCAATGCCCTTGGTCAGGCTGCGACACAAGTGGAATCACAGGCTTATTCCCAAAATATGAATCCACCCGTGACTTATATTCATGTGACAAATCTTGACATGCCACTAGAACAAGCCAGGTTGTCTTTGTTACCACTTGCTTTTCACTACAGTTTAGAATAACCATGGCAGAAACCTACTTCAGTATCAAAATATCTAACTATCTTGAAAATCATCAGAAGGGAGAGACTCCTAGGCATATCAAGGTCAGAGACCTGACCTTGGACAAGTATTCTTTGTTTTTTCATAATCTTAATCGAACAGCTTCTTCCAGGTTCTTACATATCTACTAATCAGCTTTCAAGGCTCTTTTAAGGAAAAAGAAATGCTCATATAACACAAATTTTTGGCTCTCTCTACATAGAAATGCTGAGTTATTGCAGCCACCTGTCATCAAGGTCAATCAAAAAATCCTCAAGCAGTATTGAATTCCATAATGATAGTTTAATCTTAAGTAGTTTGAATTTAGTCATAAGTCTCACTCCAAAAATATCTGTGAGATTGATATTGCAGTTGTGGGTATATGTCACATATTTTTGTCTGGAGGTAGCTACCTGGAATAGCACAAGCGATTCCCACTAGGGTCAAGTCAACCTTCTAAAACTGTAGTGAATGGATAGTATTCACGAAGTCTGGCTCTCTTACCTGATGCCCCAACCAACCATTTTAATTCCAAAGATGGCATCTCATACACACCTATCTGGATTTATTTCTCTTTTAAGTAATGAACAATCCCAATAGACCCTTTGGACTAGTTAATTGGCAGGGAAAACACCAACAGGGCAGTGTTCATCAGAAATGTGGGTTAGAATGCCTCTAGAACTGCTATAATGAGACTGAACTATTTTGAAGTCTGAGAAGGGCTCAGGGTGTAGACCTCAAAATCCTCAAATACTGCCACTGCTATAATAAAGTCTATTTTATTCCTTCCTACATAATATTTGAGCTCCTAATTTTGTTAAGACTCAAAATGGTGCCCAGAGTCCAGGTTATTTTTCTATTCACCAGAGTCTTCTTATAAGACACTTGCAACCCAAACTAACTGTTGACTCCAACACAGAAATCCTGGGTACTCCAATTTCTCATTGGTAAACCCACACACAACAGACTCTCTCCAACACTAAATTACTTTAAATATTTAGACTGTTCATTAATAAGAGGAAGCAAACATTTTATATTTGAAATTTTATGGGCAGTTTATTAAGTTCAATGTTGAAAGCTATCAGAAGAATATTCTCCTGAAAAATATGTTTTTTTTCTTAGAAAAAAAAAACGAAAGGAAGATCCAAACCCCTCTCAGTACAGCCACAGATGCTGTGGCGGTCACACCTCTCTGGAATCAGGGACAGTCTGTCAGTCTGAGGAGTCGCTCCCTGCAGCAACAGGATTGTAGTCGGGATCATCATCGCCATCCTCCAGTTCCAGGTCATCCATTTCCTGGAACAAGGACTCATCCACCTCCACGTTGTTCCCAGCTGTGAAGAGCAAGACAGCCTCGCCTTATACTCCAGAGATACGCCCACCGTGGACTCCCAGGAAAACACGCCCACCTTGGACTCCCAGGCTACCAATGAAAATCCTTCTAAACTAAGTTATCAGCAGAGACTTTGACAACAGAAGAGCAACTTCAGTCTTCATGGTCATAGTCTAAAGTCTCACTGTTTTAAGAAAAGGCTCATAGATTATTTAATGACAATGAAGCACGTTACAGTTGGAAACAATGACTCACTGTCTTCTACATGGTGGACGATCACTGAGATCAACCCCACAGATCATCTATCTAATCTAGTGATGGCAGATATACATATCATTCAAGCTCAGCTGCACTTCCTAACTTTCTGTCAGATACAACTTGCCTTATACACTTGCCTACTTCCCTTTCTATACAACAGATGGCAAAGGCTCTCATGCCTACATCTATGTCTAAGCACTGGCCAGGCGCTGCCTCAGCACCAAACCCTGTGATGGCCTGAGTCAGATATAGTAGAGTAACACGGCACTCCCCAGTCTGTGCAAATGGTATCTTCCTTCCCTCTGGGAGTGTAGCTTACTCACATTCAATCCAATAAGAATATAATGAGAGCCTTGAGCAGTTCAGACCTAAAACTAGACTATACCAAGTCCAGGCCAAAGAACAACTGACTTGGAGGGAGTAAAGGCTTCTCAAGTATCGTAGGGGTACACCTGATCCACCAAGAACATACGGGTCAGTGTGAAGCAGTTCTAGAAGTACAGAAAAGGCAGAAGGAAAAAGTAAGATCTTGACACTTCTATTTAGCAGACAAGATTCTTGAGGGAAAATATCTTAAGTAACACAGGCAAGGCCAGACTGAGAGACACTGTGGTTTTTTTCCCTATCGAAGAATTTTAAAGTTTTATGGTTAAATAAGTTTCACTGTCTCAGAACCAGAGCAGGAAATATAAAATGTTTAAGGCCCTGAGAAGGAAAAAGAGATTCAGAGGCTGGAGAGATGGCAAGAGCACTGGCTGCTCTTCCAGGGGATCAAGATTCAATCCCAAACACCCATAAAGTGGCTCACAACCCTCTCCAGTTTCAGGAGATGTGGTGCCCTCTTCTGAACTCCATGGCAACTAAGCACACATACATATGCAGTCAAATACTCATACACATAAAATAAGCAAACCTTTAAAAGAAAAAGGAGAAAGAGATTCTGAGAAATTATTTAGATAGCTACAGTAAAAATTCATGTAAAAATAATAAAGCCTTCAAACAAGAGAAGGAGATTGCAGGGAAACATTTCCAAGGTAGACTCAACAGGTCTCTTTGGGAAATCTAGAGATAAAGAGAAATCCTTACCTAAGAGAAGAAGAAAGCAGTCAAGAATAACTGAAGACAAGCATGTTGGAGCACACTTCTAATCCAAGCACTTGAGAGGAGCAGGCAGGAGGATCTAAGTTCAAGGCCAGCCTGGTCTACATAATAAGTTCCAAGCCAGCCACTGCTATACTGTGAGACTCTATAGAGGAGGGAAGAAAGAGAGAAGGGAAGTAAAAGTAAAGATAATAAAGTTTCTATAGCACAAGAGAATGAGATGAGGCTTTGGAGAGCTGGAAATCCTCAAGAAAACAAAAAAGAATATCCTACTGAATTTCTGACTTTTTTTTGTTGTCTTGAGAGTCTCACTCTGTAGCCTAGACAGGCCTGTAACTCACAGTGCAGAACAGTATAGATGGTGAGCCTCCATGCCCAGCTTTGGGTTTCATTTTTAAGATCATAAAAATAAAAATCTTGACCTATCTGCTAGAGAAGATTTGAGGAAAAAGAAATATTAATGGCTCGCAGTGTAGCTCAATGACAGTGTTTACTTGCATACACAAGGCCTGGGGTTCAGTTCTTAACACCAGGAACAGAGTGAGTGCCAGTAAGTGCCCCATGAGGTCAGGAAGAATGGCTTAGCCGTGAGCCACATCAACAGTGCCTAAGCTTCTCCAGCACACAATCAGCACACAATGTTTGAGAGGCCAAACCTAGAAAAACTCCAAATGACAGGAGACATAAGATAAAGTTAAAGAGACCTACAACCCTAAGAAGGTGCTACTCCTGAGACCAAGTGGAACCAAGCATGGAGGCCAGTCTAAAAACACAAGCAAGCCATCAGCTGCGAGAGGCCAGGCAATGGTCCGGTTTGCTGGACCACTATGCTCTTTGCCGTGAGCACAGTGACAAGAAGGAAAGTACAATAAGCATCTCAGGATGAGTAGCTGGTAGATGCAGAGAGAACAAAGGAGGTAAGGGGAGGAGCAAGTGAGGAAAGCAAGGGACAAGATACCCAACAGCTGCACAAGCAGGAGGACGGGCCCTGCCAGTAGAGGAAGCGAGGAGTTTCACATCTGGGGCTCCTCCACACCGGGAGCAGATCATGGATTTGGTTCTCCAATGTCTAATATAGACATTTGAGGAAAACATCCCTGAACTATGTTGCCCAGTTTTCCAGTTGCAGAGGCTCATGTACTATGAGAATGCCACCCTGAGAAAACTTGAAAAACACATTACTAGACAATTTAAACATTTAGATAGTGTATAAATTGATCATCTACTAGAACTTATCTTTAGAATGGATAATTTCACACTAAATACAAATATAATTTGCTTTTCATGGAATAAGAAGATGATGTGTTACATCCATGAGGAAGTCTAAAAGTATCTTACCGTCCTCCAGGAACTGGATATCAGATGTGTCAAGATTATGATCTGTTTCAAATAACTGTTTCCCTAAAAGAAATAAATATGCTTAATTCAAAAGGGATAGTATTCCTTCATTCCCTACAACCACTTAAAAGGGTACGAACTCAATAAAAGAAATCTGGACGTCTGTATTTCTGGGAATTTCAATAAATTTATGGATTGTGCAGTGGCTTAGAAGTTAAGACCTGTATTCACACTAAAATGAAAAAAAAAATGTAAAACCAAAGCTCCTCAGGCCTGGAAGACTATGGGTTTGGTTCTCTCACTCTGAAGGCTTTTGATCCTCAATATTCTTATTCCAGGATCCAGAATACAAAACAAGACTTGCCAATTACCAAACAAAGATATACAACAAACAGTAGCTATGAATTGTGTGTGACGAGACACGTGTTTGTCATGGCAACCTGTACTGGTCATCTTTGCTGTCAGGGGACGGCACAGCTGCGGGGTGGCAGAAGTCACTATGCCAGAGAGGCACCCATACCACTCAGTTTGTTCTTTCCTGCTTGTTCTTCTTCTTTCATCCGCTTCTTTTTAATTTCCAGGAGTTCTGCATCAAATTTGGCTTTCCAACTCAAGAAATTCTCAATCGTAACAGGAGTGCCATGGAACAGTTTCTTAGGAGACAAAAGACGCAAGCATCATGCCAACGAGGCAGTCATTTAACAAACATAGCAAAGGTCTTTGTCTCCCAGACGCACAACCACCGAGGTGAAGAACACTAATGATTCCACCTGCACTAGCTCTCCTTAGTTTCAGCAGCTTACTCTGGAAAAGGCAATTATTCTTCTTCTAAATATCAAAAAAAATTAAGATAATATGCAATGTACTAACTGTACTCGTCATAGCTACTTACTATTAAGCAAAGTTCTTGGTTTTAATATATTTTGGATAAACATCAATTTATAACCCTGCCATCACTTTTTTACTTTACTCAAGCTTGGTGCTGGTCTGTATAATTAGGAACTCAGGACATTCTGATTTACAATACAAGAATGATTTACAATTCTTGGTCTTACATGAGTGAGCTTTATCAATCTGTCACTTGTTACTCACATGTCATCAACCACTCCTAGTTAAATTTATTTTTTAGTTCACTATTGTGACTTCCAAAAAGCCAGTTACTAAATAAAATAATCAGAAAAAAAGAAAAGCTAAATATCAAACAAGCCAACTAAGAGATGTTAAAAAAAAAATCAGAAGATTCTCAAGTATACCTTCTCTGCTTCTTCTGCTTCCTTTTCTTTCTGTTTCTTTTCTTCCTCTCTTCTGGTTTTTATCTGATCGACTATCTCATTTAACTTTTCTTGAACGGCTGTCACAAGGGTGAAGATCATCACCATGCCGAGATTCTCCTCAGCCTGTATAAAATAGAGAGGTGGCAAGAAACACACTTCTCAGGAAAGAAAATCCTGTCCGAAGCACCAATGTTTAGTATAATAATTAGAACCCATGTTTAGAAGATGATCCCTCGTTCAGTTACACCACATAGTTGGGTAAGTGAACATTTAAAACTGGAGTACAGAGTCAGAAGCAGTGGCCTGTAAAACCCAGCACTTGTGAGAAGGAAACTGAAGGATCAGAAATGCTTGGCTACATACGGAGTTCAAGGCCACCCTGGGCTATGCGGCCCTTGTCTTTAATGACTATGCCATGGACACAGGAAACAAGGAGGTATTGTCCTAAAATCTGACAATACAGACTTCCAACAACAACTAGTGCGAAGGAGAAAGCAGTGTCATTTCTTAATGATTAAGAGAATTTCAAAAGACATTATGATTCTAAGCATATATATGTCCAGAACACAGGCAGGTACACGCAATTTTATAAAATGAATACTATTAGATGTAACATCGAAGACTAATTCCAGCACAACAGAGTGGATGACTGCAATACCACAAAGAGTTATGAGCTGCCATGTGGGTGCTGAGAACCGAACCCACACCCATGCAAGAGCAGTAAGTACTCTGAAGTGCTGAGCCCGCCTTGCCAGGCCCCTTAGCTCTTTCTGTTGGTTAGTTGGCTAAGTGTCCATCCTGTTTACCTTTTCAAAGGTTCATTTCTAGTTTTGTTGATTCTTTGTTTTTTTTTTACATTTCATTCATTTTGGCCATACATTTAACAATTTATTTCAGTCTACTGATTTGGGGTTTAAATCCTTCCATTTCTATAGCTTTGAGGTATCTTTAAGTTATTTGAGATCTTGCCTATTTCTTAATGTAGTTATCTACATTAACATAAATTTCCTTCTTTGGTCTGTTCTCATTGTATTCCATAGGATCTGGTGTGCTGTGTTTTCATTTTCATTTGTTCCCAGGAATGTTTTATTTCCCCTCCTGATTATCATTGTACTATGAGTGTACTGTTTAATCTCTATGCATTTGTGCATGCTCTAGAGTTTCTCTTGCTGGAATTATTTTGGTTTTCATGTATATTCTGAGACTTGAACTACATGCTAATATATGATCTGTTTTAGATTAAGTTCTTCAGTGTTTGGATGGAATGATATATTTATGGTATCATTTAATTTAGGTATTTCTCTGTAACTCCAGTTCCAGTGAGCCCAATGCCCTCGGCTGGTCTTATAGGCACCAAGTATACACACAGTGCACATGTATACATACATACGGTGTAGCACGGTAAACCTGGTCAAATTAGGATGACTGCAGAGGTCCAGACCCTAATGGAGAACCTACCATTACTGTTTTGTTAAAGGTTGTATCGTTCAACAGCCTTCTAAGTATGTATGTTTGTACTTATGGATTAATGCTGTTTCCAACCTTGGAGAGAACCTGAACCGCTCAAAGTCCTGAAAATAGTGACTGCTGACTCCTCATCCCGAAATGGCACACGTATATCAGTCCATCCTATCCCCCAAAGTTCAGGGAACGTCAAGGAAGAGGGTGTGGAAAACTAAGAGCCAGAGGCTAGGGAGGTGTTCTGAGTCTTCCAGACTTGACACAGCCATTGTGGGCATGAGTTCACTATAGCTGTGGAAACATACACAAGGCTCACATTGGGTCAAACCTGGCAAAATTCCAACAGTGAAGGTAGAGGACACCAGCCCCACCCTTAGCTGAAAAGCCATGGACAGCTGACAGCTTCTATGGAAGGAGTCATTTTTCTTTGGGTATGGCCGATGGGGGTTGCCCATGCTCCAGTGAATGGTCTCTAGCCAAGCAATATTGATTATTTGAAGGAAGGGCTGGAGAGATGGCTCACTGCGGTTAAAAGCACAAACTGCTCTTTCAGAAGATGAGAGTACAGTTCCCAGCCCCGGCACCAGACAGTCACAACTGCCTGTAACTCAGGGCGTCCAACACCCAGAGGGTGCCTGCACACCACCTGCACACATACTCACCTAGAGACATACATACATAAAAATAAACTTTAAAAACAACAACAACAAAAAAGGAAGAACAGTATATGAGGATGAATGGGAGGAGTTTTGCTGAGGGAAGGTCTGGAGGTAACATTATATACACACACACATGAAATTCTCCTGCCTTTTTCAAAGATACCTTGTGGTTGTATATCATCAATTCTGATTGGTCAATGTACCATTTACATATATTTAAAAACATTTTCTAGCCATCATTTAATATTAAGGTCAATAAAATACTACTATAAAGCAAAATTATTTCCTTACCTGCAATGCCAGTAATTTTAAAATGTCTGAGACATCATTATCTTCTAGATTTTCCTGGGAGAATATTTCATAAAGGGGAGCTTCATCGGGGTATTTTTCACTATATGTAAACTTGAGAGTAGTCTGGACAGCTAAGGCATAAAATAAAAGTTTAATGGAAACACATTAAAAGTATTTTTAAAAAATCAGTGTTTCTATTCAGTCAATAATTTATAACATTAATGAAAAGTAGAACAACAGAATTACTAATTTAAACAACAACCTCAAAGAGATGAGTCGAACATATAAGGGAAAGAAATCCTTTTCTGCCTGTGATACACATTTATCACCTAGTGGCATTTTATTATACCATATTTCAGAGGACTGACAATATCCATTTAAAAAAAAATCCTGGCAAACAAAATCTTAATTAAAATATTAGCTTTTATTTATTTACTTATTCTTTTTTGTTTGTTTGTTTCTTTGTTTGTTTGTTTGTTTTCCGAAACAGGGTTTCTCTGTGTAGCCTTGGGTGTAGATCAGGCTGACCTCTAACTACTGTCTCACGTTCAGCCTTTACTAGAGGAAGTTCCCCACTGCAGAGGACTTATATGTAGGCTGATTCATATTCCAAAGGCACAATAATAGGATGCTGCTAACTGCATAGGTAGGTGACACATTTTTACACTGGGCAGTTTGAAAAGTTAGCTGGGAATTTTTGAGCTAGACTCTTCTACACAAATATTTTAACTTTGTGGATTATGCCAAGTTACAAACTTGCCGTTTAAGAATGCAAGTCTTTATTTTGTTTATTTGTTTTCCCAGACAGTTTCTTTGCAAAACAGTCCTGGCTGTCCTGGAACTTGCTCTGTAGACCAGGCTGGCCTTGAACTCACAGAGATCTGCTTGCCTCTGCCTCCCAAGGGCTGGGATTAAAGGCGTGTGCCACCACCAACTGGCTAAGAGTGCAACACATACCCCAGGGGCTGGAGAGATGGCTCAGCAGTTACCAGCATGATCTGCTCCTCCAGAGGACCTAGGTTCAGTTCTCAGCACCCACATGGTGGCTCACAACCATCCATTACTCTAGTTCTAGGAGACATGATCCCTTCTTCTAGCCTCTACAGAGAGCAATACATACAAGAATGTGAACATTCATATCCATAAAATAACAATAAATACTAAAAAAATAAAAACCAAAAAAAGGGGAATTAAGATTGAAGAAACAAAATGTATAAAGACATAACTACAATCTTGAACCTAACAGGTACATCATCACAATTTCTTCAATATTAAAATAAGCAAACTTCCCTAAGTAGGTCATCACTTACTGGTTAAAATAGAACTATGATTATTGTAACATCCCATGTATCTGTTATTTTCCTTATAATAATATCCCTTAAGTAGAAATGCAGATAAGGTTATTTTCTTACATCCCCTGTTCCACAGTCTAACAAGAGTAAATGTCCCCTGCTCCATGATCTAACACATGTAAATGTCTACATCCCCTGCTCTGTGATCTAACACATGTAAATGTCTACATCCCCTGCTCTGTGATCTAACACATGTAAATGTCTACATCCCCTGCTCTGTGATCTAACACATGTAAATGTCTACATCCCCTGCTCTGTGATCTAACACATGTGAATGTCTACATCCCCTGCTCTGTGATCTAACACATGTAAATGTCTACATCCCCTGCTCCGTGATCTAACACATGTAAATGTCTACATCCCCTGCTCCGTGATCTAACACATGTAAATGTCTACATCCCCTGCTCCGAGATCTCTTGGACTAATCTAAACAGCATATTTCTCTATTCACCAACACTGAAAAAACCTACTGGATGAGATGAAATATCTTCATGTTAATTTGTCTTAAGGATTAGGGAGACTAATTTTTAAGTAAACATTTATAATGCTATGTCTAGAATCTATGTTTCAATTCCCTGTTCACTCTTTTACTAATCTGTTCATTAAAATGAAGTATAGGTCCAGCACTCAGGAGGTAGAGGCAGGCAGATCTCTGTGAGCTCAAGGCCAGCCTGGTCTACAAAGCAAGTAAGTTCCAGGACAGCCAGGGTTCTTACATAAGGAAACCCTATTTCAGAATAAATTTAAATAAATAAATAAAATGAAGCATAGGCACATAAACAGCATGACCTAGGCACCGTTTCAAGCCATTTTTTTAAATTAAGATGAACTATACACAACTATTATTACAAGAGTGTTATTAGCTCCCAATGAAGGTACTGTTCAGAATATGAGAACGACCTCAGAAACTTTAGTAAGAAAATGAAATTTCGGTCTCAATGAGCATCACCATGCCATTCCACATGCATACACACTGGTTTACATGGTCAACTGATGCTGAGGAGCTGGGGGTTGGGGGGAGGCTTAGAGTAGTATTTATTTGAAACTTCAATGAATGTACTAACATTGTAGAAAGTTATATATAGAAGTACAAAAAAAGTAACTGTATCGACCTTAATGGAATGAAATATTGCAAAATATTGTGATGTGAAACTCATTTTCGGTGATTAAAAAACATACCAGTTTCAAGCGGTGTCACTAGAACTGACTGACTCCTCCCAACAGAACTCTGTCACCACTGGAGATAAACATTCTTGAAACTGTCAACTTAATAACTTTTAAAATTACTATATTAACTGACATAGACCAAAAATGGATAACCTTCATATTATCACTAAGCTTAATTTATTTAGCTTACTAATTTTAAAGCTGTTTTATTGTGGGGAGCAATGATGAGAAGATAGGTGTACATTCAGCCTGTTTATAACAGCAAATTCTCAATAAATAATCTACACTTCCAAAGAAAAAAGCAGCTTTGAAAAGCAGAAGTCACTTGACAACTGCTTTGAACACAAATCGCCTTCTCTTCATCTGCTGTACTATTAACCTAAAGGCTTCGCTTCTAAACACTCAGCCAGATGCTGAAGCCTGGGCTGCCTCTGCCTCCAGCAGCCACACCTACACAGCAAACAGAGGCGACAAGCACACAGCAACAGTGCCTCAGCAGCTCTGCAGCTGCACTGCCCTGCAGTGACTGCAGAAGGAGCAAAGTTCCTGCAGAGCCCAGAAAAACCAGAGTAACTTCACCACGCTTACTTTCATCGTTTTCTCCAGCCTCTGACGTCACAGTGATGGTGAAGCTGGGTGGGCTTTCTGATAATACTGCAAGAAAACACACAGAGCAGTTATTAGGATGCTTCCCGCAGCAGACATTTCCAGCGATTTATTGCTGTTTAGCACTAGAAATTCGTACCTCACCTGTATTTTCATTTCAACAAATACAGACTAACAGAACACTAAAATGATAAACTCACTATTTCGACCAGGAATAATCTTAATCTGAAAAGAAGTACTTTTAGTTAAATAACTCTCTAATCAATTAAATATTAAGTCATTTGTATTTTAGTCCAAAATCTATCAGTATATAAATAAAAAATGCATTCCAAAAAAAAAAATCCTAAACAGAATGGTAAATAAAAACTTTAGAATTTTTTTCACCAACCACTACCCACAGATGTTATAATGGTTTACTATATTATCTTGTTATTTTCTACACATTTAAATGAAGTCAAATCTAATCTTTCCAAAAGAATGAGCCTTTACCATCTTTCACACAATTATAATAGAAGTTAGATAAGAATGTGAACATCACTGGGTGGTGGTGAACGCCTTTAATCCCAGCCCTCAGAAGGCAGAGACAGGCCAATCTCTGAATTCGAGGCAAGTCTGGTCTACCAAGTGAGTTCCAGGACAGTCAAGGCTACATAGAGAAACTCTGTCTCAAAAACACACACACACACACACACAAAAAAGAATCTAAACATCAAATTACTTAAAAACCTACTAATGTCGGACAATGTAAGTCAACGTTTACACAGACGAGGAGCTTTCAGAGACTACTTTAGAACACGTCCAATAACATCTGTCGATCATCTACTCCCACGCAAGAGTATTACAAAATGCTATAAGGAACCTCAGATCTTGCCCAGCGTGTTATGGAACGTGAGCAAATACTGACTTAATGGACATAACAAAGGAAACATTAAAAACCAAGTGAGAAGTAAGCAGGAAGCCGCTAACTGCAGGGGTGCTTACAGCACCTCAACTTCACCCACCCCGGGACGCACTGGCTTGGCAAGGCTGCCAGCAGCTGTGTGAACTCTGGAGAGCACAGGTCACTCGGAAAGCCACCATGGAGACCGCACGCTTTAATCTGCCCAGGTACTGAAGCCACCACAGACACACATTATCAGTACTGTTTTTAAGGCAGAGGCCCTCACTGTGCCTCGGGGTTTAAACCACAATGATGAGCGTCTAAGAAAACTCAAAAGCAGTTTAGTTTGCCCAAGCAACGAAGAGCTCTCCCTGGACTCAAACTGTACATCACAGTCTCAGACAACACAAACCTTCTTAAAAAGAGGCACTGGAACATTCTTATAAGCTCCCAAAGAGGTTGCTGTTACTGATCTTAAATGTTTATTACAATACATTACATATGATCCATAATTCTTCCTTAGCATTAACACATTACAAAATGTAAAGACTGTGACACAGAAATAAATGATGCGCCAACCAACAAGGATTCCGGGAAGCTACGAGCCTCCAGATGGCCATGCTGAGTGAGTACCACACTGTACTTGTGTTGTGTTATGCAGTTAAGCAAAAATCCTTTAAATCCAATACCAAGACCATGGCTTTAGAGTCTTAACAACAGTCCACCAAATTTAAAACATTAAACACAAAACAATTTACCTTATATACCACTAAAAAAAAGCTGCCAATCAAACTATGATACGTAAGTTTTTGTGTCAATCATGTTCAAATATAAGACGTGCATCTCAGAAACAGTTACACACATCATCACCTTCAGGCTACAAATGTGGACACAGAGCCTTCACACCAATTACCTACATACAGTACTACAGCTATAAGTGGCAAGACACACAGGCCTTCACTTCAAAAGGAAAAATCCACCTCATTTCCAGGTGATAAATTTCAGGGACATTATCTGAATGAGGTTGAAAGCCACAAATGGTACATTAGCAAGCAGAGACAAAGAAGGAGGAAGCGTGTGAGGGTGGCCAAGGACAAGGGCTCAGAAACTAAGAACATTTAGAAGAACTATGTTTTCTGTAGGATGGACATGTCAGTGGGCTAGTGAAAGGACATTTCACAGTGTGATCCCAGACAGCAACAGTTTCAGCAGCTGGCACTGTGTCTCCTCGCAGGACATTACATCCAGCAAGAGCGCACAGGATAGGAGGCAAACGAAACCAGGCAACTTGTACAATCAATCAGACAAGGATAATGAGGTCTGAACTAGGACGGGAGCCATGGGAACAGCAGGAAATGAAGATGGTGATGACAGGCCGAGTTTGCAGCTGTGGATACGGTGCCACCAAAACAAATACAAATATGGAAGAAATCAGACATGGTATATTCCAAATAGAGGGAAACCTGCAGAGGTGAGGAGTGGGCAATCACAGACAAGCAAAGAGGAGAACCAAACAAGGCCTTAATTCAATTTGGATCTTCTGGTAATAGCTGAAGCTACCAGGCTATGGAGATCAGTAGAATTTGATTAATGAGACCTAAAATTAGAGAGACAAGATAAAAGGCAAAGGCCAACAGCAGCTTTGTAAGGAATCCTTCATTTGGAAAAAAAAAAAAAGTGAAAGGAAAAAAACTGTCGGCAAAAAAAAAGTGGCAGCCACAGAAGGCAGTAACAAACAATATATAAGCGTTACAACAAACACAGGAAGAGTCTCAGGGTGGAAGATAATCCTGCTACCCCATCAGACCCAGCACCATCTCTGCTCCCTCTTTTTCTCAGCAAGGAGGTTAACACACCACTGCTTTTATAAACAGTCCTCAGGACAGGTCTGGTAGCAGCTGCCTGTAACCCCAGCATTTAGGAGGTAGAGGTAGGGCAGTCAGGAATTCAAAGATGCCCTCAGCTACACAGGGCACTGGAGGCTAGCCTGAGCTATGTAAGCCCTGACAAAGGGAGGGAGGAGGGCAAACAACATAAACTAGAAGCCGCTCTCTATGTGTCCTCAGTGAGTTAAGGTGACTTAGAGAAAGAGGTAGGGCTATACAGTTCAAACACTAGAAAACCTAGTCCTTGTGAAAACACTTTGTGCATGGAGGACCCTGACAGATCATATCTAACCCCCGACAAGGCGCCAGTCATCAGTCATCTGGTTCATGTTCACGAGTTAGTGGTCTTTCATTTCCTTGCTTCCCACTTCTTACTCTATGCCCTAGCAATGCCATCACTTGTACTCAGCAGAGTGCACCTGATGTGGAATATCTGTTTAACTGGGCAATTATGGGTTACATTTGTTTTTGCTGCGTTTGTTCAACAATGTAAAGATGTGTTGCTCTGCTGCCTAAGGCACCTGACTGGCCTAATATAAAGCTGAACGTCAATAGCTAGGCCTTAGAGGGAAGATGGGGCTGGCAGCAGAAAGAATATAAGAAGGGGGGAGGAATCTAGGCTTGAGAAGAGACAGGACCAGAAGGGAGAAAGAGGGAGACGCCTGGTGCCAGCCAGTCAGGCAGCTGCCAGTAGCCAGAGGCGGAGTAGGAAATAAGGAATGGAAGAAAGGTAAAAAGCCCTGAGGCAAAACATAGATGCAGAAAAAACGGTTAAACTAAGTTTTATAAGAGCTAGTGGGGTAAGTATAAACCAAGGCCAATAATTCATAACTAACAATAGGTTTCGTGTCATGATTTGGAAGCTGGATGGTGGCCCAACAGAAAGTCTACTACATGTGTCAAGAGTCCTGGTTCTGCACTGTGTTCCTCTGAAAGACTGTTCCCCTAGTTCCACTTAACTGATCATCTCTCAGTTTTCCAAAACAACTTGGGCTATCACCTCTCCTTGACTATACTAGCCTACCTCCCTAACAGACTTAATTCTTAATTGTGTAACCAACAAATACTTAGTAATTGAAGACGCCTAAAGGACACAGAGAGATTAGCAAGAATAACACTAAACAGCTAATTTCAGAGACAAGAAGAGAGAGAAAAGGTGAAGCAAAAGAAGGAGATTACCAATCTATAAGAAACCACAAGAGGCCTGTAAGGGCACGGCAACAAAAAAACCATAGGACCACAAAGGTGACAGGGACAGGAATCCCCCTGGCATTTCTAAGGTGTGCTGATGTTGACATGCAGCAGAAAATCTAACTATCAGCTAATGAAGAGAAAGAAGGATACGGCCCCATTAAGAGAAGTATCAACAACTAAAAGGTGTGTTTCTAAAAGGAATAGCTCATGCTTATTGAACTGTTACAAAATAGTTACATTACTTCCCACCACAACACTTGAAGAAATCCAGGCTTGCAGAGGACACAACACCAAGTTGCCATTTTAAAGAGGGGAAAATAAAGGAAAATGGGTACCTAAGAAAAAGAAATGCCAGAAAACTCTATATGATGGGGTAAGTTCCTGCTATAAAAAATGAAAAGATATGCCTTCTGAGTTCCCAGAAAATTTCCTTAAAAGACTGCTAGCTCCCCACCCTAGCCCAACTCCAATCCTTTATCTATGTCGCCGCCACTGCCACTACCAACTCGACCAAGATGGTGAGACCACACCTTAAGGATGACAAAACTAAAAGCCCTTCCTAAAGGACTTCCCTGAATGGGTGCTGCCATGAGACTTTCACATACAATAAAAATCAATTTCTTACTTTTAAAACCTTGTTATTGAGGTTGTCTGTCACAACTGAATCTGAAATAAATTAATTAAAATAAAATGAGGGAGGGGATAATGCTAATGTGGTGATGGGAAAATTACTCAATTGTATTTGCAAAAATTAATGACCTCTAAATTCTGTTTTGTTCTTCAAGATAGGGTTTCACAACGAAACCTAGGCTGGCCTGGAATTTCCAAGCCTCCTGACTCAGGCTTCCAAGTGCCACACCTGGTACATTCCTAAGTTCTGCGGATAGAGCAATCCCATTCTAATGCACTCTTGTTCAAAAGCACTGCTGCGGGTTATGTTGTGTGCATGAGTGTGGTGTGTATGCATATATCTGTGTGCTTATGTGTGTATGTGTACGTGAGTGTGGTGTGTATGTGTATATCTGTTTGCTTGTGTGTGCTTATGTGTGTATGTGTACATGAGTGTGGTGTGTATGTGTATATGTTTGCTTGTGTGTGCTTATGTATGTGTGGTGTGTGCATGACTGTGGTGTGTGTGTCAGTGTGCTTGTGTGTGCTTATGTGAGGGGGGGCGTGTGCTCACGCGTGCCCAAGTGTCAAGAAACCTGCAGAGACCACAAAAGGTGTTGGATCCCCTAGAGTTAGAGTTACAGGCAGGTATGGGACGCCTGACATGGGTTTCTAGATAGAGGAGTAAGTGTTCTTAAGCCCTGAGTATCTCCAGCCCAGGATCAAAATACTTTTGAGAAAAGTAGGGGGTTTCTGGGCATAGTGGAAGGAATTAATGAGCAATCAGAGGAGATGCTAGTTGATTCAGAGAAGACCATGAAATAGATGGAATTGAGAATTTTGTTAAAAACATAATGGAGGTGAAGTCTAAAAAGCTATGCCAACAGACTATACAAACAACCTTGGTTTTTTACAAAAAATAAAACAAAATACCTATTAAATAAATCATATACTTAATAGGAGGCATATCTAGCCTTTCAGAAAGTATTTCTAAAAAATGTGCTTTCAAAATATCATCTCTACTCTTCCTTTATGATACAATCAAAACTGTTGAGTGTTACTGACTTCTATTCAAAGGAGACTGAAGAACACATACAGAATTAAGTCCACTCTTGGTAATGTACTTGGTTTTGGTTAACTGAAGGCCAACCACTGACTTTCAAAAGACTACCCACTATAACATATCCTAATGCAGATTTGGAAATAACTAAACTCCACTACCTTAGCAGATCCTAGTCAAGTGAAGCGTTACTGATGGAGAATGGTATCAAGAGAGTACACTTCCTTTGCAAAGCTAGTTGTTAGGAAGGTGGGTCAAAGTGCAACCAAGCTACAGAACAGGCGAAAAGAAACTGCAGTAAGGTGATGGCTCACGGCAAAGGCAACACTGGACTAGCAGGTCATCGCTAATAGAACGGCAGCAAATCTAAGTTTCAGCAAGGTTTGTGGGCCAAAAGTTGATGCTTTGCTATCACACAAGGTCAAGTGTGCTAACAAATGCTCCTCTCCTAGTTCACAAGTACCCACTTAAAGGTAGGGTAGGTGGGGCAGGCCGAGATCCAGTTCCCTCAGCAGCTAGAACATCTGCCAAATTCAGTCCTAAATGTGATTCAAAACGAAGTGAGCCATCTGCAAACTACTGTTCTGGGCAAACCGACATGAGGTAACTTTCCTAAACCTAAGTGTGAGTACGGAAACATAAATGGGACAAGCCGCCAAACAGCAAACCTTAGAGATCCCCACAAGTTCCAAGATCAAGCACAGAAATATTTTACTTCAAAGTCCTACCTTTTCCCTGAAAGATTTCATAAGAAAACGACCAAGATCAATGCAAAAATCCCTAAGAAGCATAAAATAAGATGTTATACTTATTGCAAAATGTGTACAGATGCGAACAGGAATTATCCACAGGCTCACCTGCTAACTATGGAATAGTTGAATGCATCGAAAGAGTCATAAATTGTCATCTGGTACCTGGTACAGGTCCCTCAAGCACGTGTGTGTATGACCAGAATTTCATATACTACAGTTATGATACTGTTTTAGGACTTAACATATGTCACCTTTGTAAGACGCACAACACAGTAGTTAGCAAAGGGTACCTTCACAAAGACAAGAATAGCACACACCTCTGCATTTTTGCTTCTGCCTAAAAGGGTCGTGTCATGCCTATTCTATTTCTAAAGTACTAGAAAGGTCTGAACATCATGATTAAGATGATCTGGCAACTGACCCTAGTGTTCCATTTCAGTTTGACAGTGACATATAAGGGAGCCAGACTCCATACACACTCACCCGGGTAGTGACACTCTCAAACCCCTCTTCCCTCATCCCCTTAACATCCTCAGCACAGCATACTGCTGGTGCAAGAGAGCTTGAACACAACTGGAGCTACACAGGGGTAGAAGAGACATCTGCCTGTTGGCAAAGCAGAACAAAATTTGCTACCATTGCAAGCAGATGATCAAAGGGTGGAGTCAAGAAAAAGCTTATCTAAACAATGAGAGAGTGGGTTTGGAGTTCAGGAGTTCAGGAGTTAAAGCAATATCCCTTCGGCTCTTAATTCAGACAAACAGTGATACTGACAAGACTTGGAGGAAGGGCTGTGGAATATAACCCCATCAAACCAGAGCCTACACGTTCAAACTGGTTTTATCTTGACTAATCTCAAGTCTAAGAAAAGCCATAGATAGTTTATCCACGAAAACAGGCTCACGGGGAAGAATTCTCCTAATAACTGATTACTTTCTCACACATATTTTCTCTTGGCCAAAATCTGCTCTTCCTTCACCTCAGCTGAACCCGGATCCCAACCCTAAGTCTGCGGAGTGAAAGAAACAGCTAAGAACTGGGGACCTCTGGCAGGAGGACTCCGAGCACAAGCCACTTGTCTTCCCTGAGCCTCCAGAACCTCGACGAAGTCTAAGACACCTTGCGGTCTAACACCTAAGAGCCACAGCGGCCACGTCGTACATCAGGCATTCTGCAGAATGCCCCGAAAGCAAAACTGACAAACTCGAGCGTGCTGCTCTCAAAACTCAGCATGTCAACCAGCTGCTGCTCCACAAGAGGGTAAAACGGAGAAAAGAAAGAAAAGACCCTCCGCGGCTCTGGCGAAACTCAGGGCACTCCGAGAGTTTGTTTCCGCGTGCTTCGGTATTTCTCGGGTGGCTGCAGTTACGCGAAACCAAAGCGCACGGGATGGCTCCAGGGCCTCGGCGGGGCCACCCGGTCTTTCCGATTTCAGGACAGCGGGGAAGGCAGCGGGCAGGGAGCTGGGAACTGAGTCGAGAGCCCGGGAGGGAAGGAGGGCCGCGCGGCCCCGGCCTCCGACCCAGCCGCCAAATTCACCTGTGAAGGAGTCGGGATAGATGGACTCCAGAGCCTCCAACTCGTTGCGCTGCTCCTCGCCGTAATCTGTCATCGTGGCCCGCGCTGCTGCCCGTGCATCGGCGCGACACCCCGGAGGCACGCTGCAGCGGACACGGCGGCCGCCGGCTGCCGGGCGGGCGCACGCGCAGAGTCCGGATCGAAGGCCTGGCCCGGTGTGCAGCGAAACAGCCCGGCTCGGCCGGCCGCCCGAGGTCCGGGTCGGAGTTCGACTCGTCGTGCCTGGACTGCGGGCCGCTGATTCGTTGCCGGCCCACGGCCGCTCGGGATTGGCTGGAGCGTGACGGCAGCCGGTCGGGCGTTCGGGAAGGACCGGCGAGGGCCTTCGCCTGGGCTCTGAGGGCTTCGGCTGGAGAAGCCTGGCGGAGCGGCATCCTCGTTCTGCGCTCGATAAGTCTGGGCTGAAAGTCTGGGTCTCCCGTAGTGGGCGGTGGCGTCGCTGAGGGCGGGGCTCGGAGTCCGTCGGCTTCCGCCTTTCCAGGTTCCAGGCCCAGCCTGGGGGCCTGAGCATCCTGGGGATCGGTGCTGGCCGGGTTCTGGGGTCACTTAAGGCCTAGATCAGGGCAGACTCTTGTAAATTGAACTGGGGAGGTCTGGGGATCGCTGCTGCCTGGGTTCTGGGGTAACTCGGAGCGATCTGCGAATTCTGGAGATCGCTGCTGCCTGGGTTCTGGGGTCGCTTACGGGTTTAGATCAGGGCGGACTCTTGTAAGCCGAGCTGGGTGGTCTGGGGATCACTGCTGTCTGGATTCTGGTCACTCGGGTTAAGGATCGCTGCTGACCAGATTCTGGGGTCACTCAAGGGCTAGAACAGGACGAACTCCTGTCAACCGAGCTCGGAGGTCTGGGGATCGCTGCTGGCTTATTCTGGCGTCTCTCGGGGCTAGCTGGGAAGTTTGGGGGCCTAAGGTGCTTTACTGCCCTCGTTCTGGGTCACTCAAGGGTTAGATCGGGGGGGGGGGGGACTCTTTTAAACCGAGCTGGGAGGTCTGGGGACCCGCAGGGCGCTTGTCTGGGCTGCTGCGGAAGCAGTGGATCCCGGCCGAACCGGGAGGCTAGACGTCGAGCCTGTGGTTCAGATCTTGGACTCCACGTTAAAGTTGTGAAATAAACTAGGCGGAAAGTTGGCCTCAAGATATTTAAAGTTGTCTTTCAGAGAACATATGAAGGTTAATGGGTTTTAGGAACAGTTTTGACATTGTAAAAATTGCTGTAAAATACTGAGAAAAGTATCCAACCTTTGATTTAGTTCCCCTTCTGCTAATAGACTTTTCAGCCTCAAGTTCATGACAACAATCAAAATGTCAATAACCGTAACTGCTTAAACCAAGAAAACAGTCAAATTCATTTTTTGTGAAATGAGCGTTAAACAGTTAGTTGGGCTTATATTTGTTTATCATGAAGGAGTGCGTGTTAACTTAAACAAAATGTGGAGAAAATAAACCGGCATACTAATAATATTTATTCCAAATTTTCTTTCTTTCTTGTGTATTAAAGCTCGCTTTACTTGTATAATTTTCTCTTGCTAAATTATGGTGGTTCCCTAGATGAGTATTTAGGTTTTCTAGGTTTTGACTGGTTGCTGTTACTACTTGGATAGCTCTTGCAGTCTAGCCTAAGACCGCTGGAATTCGTGTGACCCCTACTCTGGCCTCAGTAGTGCTGTAATTGTAGGTGTAAGCCACAGTGCTCCACTTACACACCCAATTTTGTGATGCTTTGTTTGATTTTTTTATTGCCACGTATTGCTTACTAACAACAGATGAATACATTGTATCAAATGTATTCAAGCACACTTTTGTTCTAACTTCTTGTTTTAAATATATTAAGTGTTGATTTTTTTCTTTTTGTATTTTAAACTTTAAAGGAGAGAGAAGGAGCCAACTCCTGAGATACTTAGTATCAGGGTCCACGAAGTAACATTTCAAATAGAAGCTGCTTTTTTGTTTACTCAAAGGAAGTCCAATGTTTTGTTACAAGGATGGACCAACTGGAGCAGCTGCTTTAGGATTTTTTGTTTGTTTTGTTTTCAAGACAGTGTTTCTCTGTAACCCTGGCTGTCCTAAAACTCTCTCTGTAGACCCAGAATGAACTCAGAGGTTTGCCAAGGGTGTGTGCCACCACTGCTAAGCTGCTGCACAGTTCTTACGGAAACAGTTTGCTTGGCAGGTTGGAAGCCAGTGTGGATCACGCTCAGTGATCTGTACCTGGATTGTGGGGAATTCTTGAAGTGTTAGGAAAGTGGCTCAGAGTTTGTAATTGAGACATGCCAAATGGCACACATCTGAAAGTAGAGAGTTGGGATGCTGTGGCAATAAGTTAAGCAAACCTATGCTGATTTGGACAGACATAGAATCAAGTTCGAGGTATATTTTGAAAATAAAAGTGTCAGGATTTGATGCTGGTGAGAAAGGGCAGATTCAAGGTAACTTCTGGCTAGACTAACTTGGATGATAAAGTTCTGATGATTAAAAATGACAAGTGGAGAAGACAATGTATGTTTGACAAAGATGGTGACACATTTCAAAAACACAAATCAGAGGACAAAGCAAACACAAATTCTAACAGAATAACAGTGAAAACAACCTGTCAAAGTAGGTGAGATACAAACAACCAGCACAGGAGTTACAGGATGGCTGTATTTGCACTTGTCCATCTAGTAAGTGAAATACCGCTCTATTTGATCACCACTTTATTAAGTGAAATTTTGCTACATCCCTAACATGTCTACCTGACTCAGAGACACAGAAAAGTCTAGTTTTCACCCTCGTTGAAGAAGCTGCATTCCAAAGCAGACTAAGAAACAAACCACATTAATGAACAGGCAGAGAACAACTGTATGTGGATTACCCAGCCCCCAACCAATACATCTTGAACACGGTGCATCCATCCACCTAAGGCTCAGGGAACATAGCAGAAGAGGGAGGGGAAATTGTAGGAGCCAAAGGACCAGGAAATCTGCAAGATTGTCTTCTAAATATGACAAGTATCTATGCCCATTAAATAGGATAGCTTGAACAAGACCTGAACGATGACAACATTAATTGACAAGCCAACATGGAAGGGTAAATCCATAGGGCCTCATCACTTGGTGAAAAGCCACAGATAATTACCAGCTCCTGAGAGAATTAGTCTTCCCCACAGATGGCACCCTAGATGGTTATCCAGTCCCAAGTGGTCTGCCCTAAAATGTGTACATACAATACTAAATAGACTCAGAAGAGTATGTTTTTATACATGTTCCCATACATATGTAATAATAAAGAATAAGAAGTCATTGGTTTGAAGGAGGGAGTATAAAAGGTTGGAGAAGATATGATAAAATATAAACTCATTTTAATAAATAAAATTTTAAGATCTACAATTGCCAAAAATAAAAAGAATCTTGGATAAACTATTTTTCTTGTGCTTACTATATGTTAGTAAACTAAAGTTTCCATGAATGCTTGTGTGTGTGTGTGTGTTTTGCTGGAGATCAAACCCAGGGATTTGCATAGATCTGGCAACTGCTCTACCACTGAGTTGCATCCTCAGTCCTCTAGTGAAACAGTGCCTTAGGAGAGTTCCAGTGCTGCTGTAATGAAGAAACATGCAACTCCTGCTTTGTCATACACGAATGGGGATTATTAAGCATGTTCGGTTGATTTCTTGATTTCATTCTGCATTAACGGGCTCTTGTAGAATGGGAAGTCCATAACTAGAATTGTAGAAAATTCTCAAAGGGAAAATTATCTTTTAGTGTTTCTGTTTTAACTTGCAATTAATGATGTTAGGAACAGGCCTATTCCAGGCTCTACCAGGCAGCACACAATGTAATGAGAGTGGTCATCAAGATTCAGGGGCCAGAATTAAGAAACCTCTGCTTTTACACCTATATAAACTTGTAAGATTGCAGAAAATCCATGAATTACTATGTATTAAAGTATGCTGCAAAGTAAAAAAAAAATATACAATACCAGTTTACTAATGATTTTTAAAAATACAATGTTGACCAGAAACAGCAGGAATAAGGGTCCTGAGATGAGGTATTACGTGAGAGGAGCAGGGATAAGACGTGAAGATGGAAAAGGGGACGAAAGCAATAGCTGGGATCAGGAATTACTGCTTGAACTGATGATTTATGAAAAAGAATAGCGTTTCTGTTGGTGGCCTTGTTACTCGCCTAACAGCCAAATGCTAATATTGTTTTATTTTGTCTTTTATTGAAAATAAATATTTTTCTAACACAATATATCATGAGTTTTCCCTCTTTCTACTCTCAGCTCGTCCCCCACTCTCCGAGTCCTATCCAGATCGTCCTCCTTTCTGTCTCTCATTAGAAAACAGTCTTCTCAGGAAATATAATAAAATATAATATAATAAGGTAAAACAAAAACTAACGCTTCAGAATAGGACAAAACAAAGATAAAAAAAAATACATAAAATGAAGCAGAAGAAAGACAGACCAAGACATAGCATAATGTGACAAAGAACTTCCAAAGAT
>NW_026067910.1:5263872-5289883 GCF_014885135.2 Alexandromys fortis | reverse complement strand
AGCATAAGCCATAATATTTTGGCAAAGGATCTGTAGGCTAAAAAAAGATGAGAAAAATTACATATAAATAAAATAAATTTAAAAACAAAAGGAAAGGCTCTTACATGGTAAGAGACAAGGAACTTACCTCCAAAGATGTCATTGAGTTCATTTTCTGTTGGACAGTTTGTTTCCCCAGTGAGACTCCCTCCCTTGGAGAAAGTTAATTTTCATTTGCAAGTGGTAATCAGTTGGAGATTGCTTGTGAGTTAGGGATGGATGTATGTGTCCCCCTCTTTCAGCTGTAGAACCCCATCTGGTGCAGACCTATGCAGAGGCTGTACTTGTTGCCTCAATCTCTGTGAGTTCGTGTGTGTATTGATCCTTTGATTTACAGGGTCTTATTTCCTTAGTATCCTCCATTCCCTCTGGCTCTTACACTCTTTCCACCTCTTATGCAGCGTTTGATAGAGGCAATTTTTTTATAGGCACTTAGTGGTATGAACTTGCCTATTAGAATCATCTTCATTGTGTCCTATAAGTTTGATTTGTTATGTATTCATTTTCATTCCATTTTTAGAAGCTTTTAATTTCTTTCTTAATTTCAATCTTGACCCATTTTTCATTTAGAATTGAGTGTTTTGAGGTCTCTCAACTTCTCCACATTATCTGGCTGTGGATCTCTGTATTTGTTCCCATTGGATTTACCAGGAAGCTTCCCTGATGATAACTGAGGAAGATAGTCATCTATGAATATGGCAGAATGAAATTAGAAGTCGTTTTTTTCAAATTTTTTTATTAAAAATTTCTGCCTCCTCCCCGCCTCCCTTTTCCCTCCCCCTCCCCCCTCTCCCCACTCTCCTCCCCCTACCTCTCCAGTTCAAAGAGCAGTCAGGGTTCCCCGCCCTGTGGGAAGTCCAAGGCCCTCCCCCCTCCATCCAGGTCTAGTAAGGTGAGCATCCAAACAGACTAGGCTCCCACAAAGCCAGTACATGTAGTAGAATCAAAACCCAATGCCATTGTCCTTGGCTTCTCAGCAGCTCTCATTGTCTGCCATGTTCAGAGAGTCCAGTTTTATCCCATGCTTTTTCAGTCCCAGTCCAGCTGGCCTTGGAGAGCTCCCAATAGATCAACCCCACCATCTCAGTGGGTGGGTGCACCCCTCGCAGTCCTGACTTCCTTGCTCATGTTCTCCCTCCTTCTGCTCCTCATTTGGACCTTGGGAGCTCAGTCTGGTGCTCCAATGTGGGTCTCTGTCTCTATCTCCATCCATCGCCAGATGAAGGTTCTTTATAAGTTACTTTAAAAAAAAACAATAGTATTTGGTTTTGTCCTAGATCCCTGAGCTATTTAGTTTCAGATCTTTGGTCACCTAAGCAGTGTTGGGTATGGGTTCCATCTTGTGTGGTGGGCCATAGTCACATCAAACTGGTGGATTACTCCCACAAGTGTTTTGCCACCATTACACTAGCGTATCTTGCAAGCATGAACACTATTGTAGTTCAAAAGGTTTGTGATTGGGTTAGTGGTTACTTATCTCCTTTGGTAGCAGGCAGAACAACTTCCTGTACCAAAAACTCCAGCACATAGGGATGAAGGCTCTATGTAGGCACCAGCTCCACTTCTCCGTGTTCCATGAGTTGTGCAGGTGTGCTGAGGCCCTAAAATATGAGCCTATTCCCACCTTGACCAAAGGTCAGAGAGTTGGAACTCAGCTCTATTCCTTCAAGGTTATTGTCTGTTTCTACCTCAAAGGTCCCACCTAGATTTAGATAAGAGAGTTCTGCTCTCTTAAGGTTATTGTTAACAGTTGTGGCTAATATCCAGATCTTGTATTTCAGGAATAAAGAACTAGATATGTTTCTACCTCCAAAAGAAATTGAAGGATCCAACTAAGGTTCCAGTTCCCTTAAGGAGATAAGGGTTTCTACCCAGAGAGGGGTTTGCCTACAGAATGTTTTGGTCTAGGGTATGAGCATAATTTGTTTTGTTCTAACAACAGAATGTTTAACTATGGATGTAGCCTGTGACCTTCAACTGGTCTATTCATTTCCTTGTATCATGTTAATGCAGTTTTTTATCTTACTCCTACCTTTGGGGTCAGGGTATTTCAAACAATTGGAAATTAAGTGTGGGTGATTTCATTACTCACTGAAACTCCCTCCCGGTACTATTCTAGGTTTTCTATTTTATTATTTTCGCATCTTTGTACTCTTTACTTATATTTCTAATCCCCATACCCCTACCTGGCAAGTGGTACTGGCTAGTCCCCAACAACAATGCTGTCATTAGCAATGGAATGGAAACATGCTATCAGCTTATGGAAAGCAACCTAAGGTGATAACAACCTGTGTTGTTTGGGAACTCCTGTTGGACCCTTTTGGCCGACAACTCCATTATATATAACCAAATCCCAGCACTGGAAACTTCATTTAGTGATAAGTTGATTACTTGGATCTCTGTCTCTCTATTACTTGCTGTGCAATAATCCTTCCATACATTGTGCAAATGTGTTGCTCTCATTGATAATAAAAAGTTGATTGGCAGATAGCTAGGCAGGGTTTTGGGGGCAGAGAGAATGCTGGGGAAAAGGGCAGAGTCCGAGGAGTCTCAAGTCAGACACAGAAGAAGCAACATGGGAAGTTCATAGATGAGGTAAATGAGTCTTGGGGAAGCACACAGAATAAAAGAAATGGGTTAATTTAAGTTGTAAAGACTGGCTGGAGACAAGCCTCAGCTATGCTGAGCATTTATAATTAATAATAAGTCTCTGTGTCATTATTCAGGAACTGGCTGGCTGTACAGAAAAGCCTACATATATATGGCTCCCAATGTGGGCTATATAGATTCACAAAAAAAAAAAAAAAAAAAAAAAAAAAAAAAAAAAAAAAAAAAAAAAAAAACTGAGAAAGCTTTAAAAAAGAAGGTTCTAAACACAGAAAAACAGAGCCAACTATGGCTTCCTAGTCTCACAATCTCATTCCAGCTGGCTGCAGTAGATTTTGTTTGCTTGTTTTAAGGCTATAAACTTGAACCAAGTCCAAACAGTCTCTGCAGTGGAAGTGCAGAAACAGAACAATCTTGAGCCTTTGGTGTGGTTCAACCCTGGAATCCCAGCTCTGGAGGATTTAGGCAAGACTGTGAGTTTACAGCTAGCCTGAGCTATAGTATGAGAATTTGTACTATAAGAATAATAGCAACAACAAATAACTATAAGAAAATTCTAAATTTTATTACATTAAATTCTAAATTTCATTAAATTTATGAAATTAAGTCTTAAACATGTTCATATTTTGCTAGTATGCATTTAAATATACACAATAATCAGTTCCTTATGACATTTTCCTACGTGTGTATGAGTTTGACCCTACTCACCTCCATTACCCTCTCTTGTCCCTCTCCTCCCACTGACCCCTTCCTCTTCCTAGTCAGATCCTCTTCTACTTTCATGTCCTGTGTGTACAGTAGGAGGTGGGGGGACAGACAGACCTAATGGATTTCCTTAGGCTTAATTAAAGAGTCCACAGGTCTGTCCCACGATTCTACCTGAAGACCTAAGGAAGTCCTATCCCGAGCTGCTGGATATTCGGACAGCCCAACCTGGGTGCTGGGATATAACAGAAATGCAGGGTCCTGCCCACTCTGCTGGCTGGGGATGCAGGCAGCAGTTGACACCTGAGGGTCAAGTAAGTGCCTGGAATCGCTGTCCACATGAGGGCATAAAGTCCACAATGCAAACTGCGATTCCACCCGGTTTCACCTGCATGCCCTATCCGATACCCTGCATGCTTCAGAGAAAGCTCAAAGGCCAGGGGCCCTGATGACCAGCAGGACTAAATTCAATAATAATCATTACCTCTTGTTCTGTCTGTAATAATCTGCTATTTTGGTTTGGGGGACAGATGAGAGATGCTTTGGGCTTTATTTTCAGAAAACAAACACACAACAAGAACAAAACCTTTCTCAAAGTATTTCAATTAGTCTACTGGTGACTTTTTTCAAATGAAAGAACTGCAGTATAGTCTTTCTTTCCCATGACAGGCCAGCTTGATGTATGAACATACAGTACATAAAGTCCCATAGAAATTGAGAGTTTTTTTTTAATTTTTGTTTTGTTTGTTCATTTTTTTTAAGCTGGGCATGCCTTTAATCCTGGCACTTGGGAGGCAAAGGCAGGGGCAGGCAGATCTCTGAGTCAAGATCAGCCTTGTCTACAGAACAGGTTCCAAGACTTTACACAGCCAAGGTTTACGCAGTAAATCCTGTCTCAAAAAAAAAAAAAAGGTGTGTGTGTGCATGCATGTATATATACATTTGCTATGACATTTGCTTTCCTACATTCCAAAAAAATGAAATATATATACGATGAAATTAGCTTATACTACACAATTCTGTTGATGTTAACTGCCAACTAAAACAAAATATAGTTTTAATTATATTTGTAGTTTACAAATGGAGCCTGTGGGCTAGGAGTGATATATTTCTGTAATCCCAATATTCAGTCAGCTGAGGTTCTAGGAGTATCATTATTTCAATACCAGCTTTAGCTACACAGTGAGTTTGAGACAAGCCTCAGCTACACAGTGAGACTTTGGGGGTGGGGGGGGAGGCATCTATGAATCCAATAAAGCTAATATGAGCACTTCCTTTTGCAGTTTGCAACAGCTTAAAGTTGGATCGTGTTGTATTTTATTTCCTTACAAACCATTATAGAGATGGATGATGGATAGATGATTGATGGAAAGATGGGTAATTGATAGGTAAATAGATGGTAGATTCTAGGAGCAACAATTTTGCCTAAGTGGACTGCCAGTGCAGATACAATCTGGTGCTAGAAACAGCCTCTACGAGAACCCACTCCTTGTGGGGTTCCTAAACTCTTGAGAAGTGTTGGTACTGCCACGTGTATACCACACCTTCACCCCAGAATAAATTTCTCTAGACTCAGTGGTTTTCAGAAATGTCAACTTATCATCATGTAGCTTATAAGAACTATATAAAATTCTTACCAATCTGATATAGGTCCCTGTGGGTCAGCCGGGCTGTTTTCCTTCTGCTCCCTGTAGGAAGCATTTTACATCTTTGCCTCTTTGTTTGTAGAGGAGACCCACGTTCTTTAGTTCATGGTACTCTCCATCTGTGACACTGCACAATTACTAATGACCTTGCCTCTTCTGGGGTCGTGATATACTCCAAATTGAAACATGTGTTCCAGGAGGGAGGTTCCTCAAAATCTGGGAAGTAAACAATTCAAGAGTCCTGGGGAGCCCCGAAACTTACCTGTTTCACAAGACTTCTCCTTCCCCAAAGTTGCATAAACAGTAAGGATAGTGCAGAGTGCGCCAGGGGTCCAGCTTCTTAAGTTGTCACCCATCTGTGATGGATGGGCTTTTGGGTGATGCGCTTGCCTTTGAGACACCCCTACTCCCATAAGCAACCCCTCATCTAGAAATACTTAATTTGGTCACATTTGCAAAGTGTCTCATTCCATAAAAATCGCACTAACAAGTGGCAAAGGCCAGGATATGCAGGTCTTCAAGGATGAGTTCTGTGGCATGTGAATGGTGTCTGTATGTAGGTGCAACTTTGTAGGGTATCTGTTCAAAATAGGTTTCTCGAGAACTACTCTTCAAATAAATCTATGATCAAAATGGTTTACTCAACCTTTCCTACAACTTAATCATCCTCTCCTTCCTCATATAAAGGAAAATTGAGGTTCCAGACCTCTGTTTTAACCCTTTATAACCATGGCTTCCTGAAAACAAACCAGATCCAAGTGCTGTTCTGACTGGGTCCTTCGTGAATGAGAGAGAACCTGAGACACTAGGTCAGGCTTGTGGTTACTCTGAGTGGTAGAATCATTGTTGCTGGCTACTGTGTTGTCCAAACTGAGTCCCTAGCCACTTTGGGGAAAAAGCACAGTGCCTTGGCAGTAATCCTTTAGTAATGAAGATGAGGCTTAGGCAGAAAGAGGGGACTAAGATGTGACATATCACCTTCTTGGAGCCAAGGGTGAATATGAGGTGACTGGGAACACCTACGAGACTTGAGAAGGCCAGCACCATGGAATGCAGGATGGGAAGTCGGGCAGCTGGGCCTGGACTCTTACTTCCCCACATAAAATGATGTGCCCTTCAGTACTCGGCCTTGGCATGTCTCAATGGTTTTGTTAATAAAACAGGAGAAGTTATTTGTTGTGTGATATTTTGATTGTGTTCTGACAAATAAAGCTTGCTTGGAGTCAGAGGGTGGAGCAAGCCACTAGCTGATCTGAGAGGTTTGCAGGATTGTAGACAGAGAGGAGACAGGAAGTAGAAAGGCGGGTCTGAGAGAGGATGGGGGGGCTTTTGAATGGAGGAGCAGAAGAGGTAGGAAGCAACTGGTGACTGCTCCCTGTTCTCTGATCTTTCAGGTTCTTACCCCAATATTTGACCCCCGATTTTTTATTGATAAGGATTAATTAGATTAACACTTCAGTTATTTTGTGAATGTCAAGATGGCCGGATTCTGGAGACTGATGAATTACTTGTGACCTGGTAAAATAATTGTACATATAGGAAAGTGCTCTGTTTGTGTAAGACATTTAAAAAAAAATCTGTCGACCCTCACATTATTTGATGTCATTTTGCGAAGCTGCTTCCCAACATGTGACCCAATCTGCCTGATTTATAAGTCGCTTGCACATGGTGAGTGCTGTGAGCTACTTTCATCTCCTTAAGTTGGGCCATCTGTTATTCCGAATTCTTGAGGCAAGAAGTGTTTTGTTTGGTTTTCAGGTTGGGAACATTTGTGTAGATCTCCTGGTCGAGCATTCCTAATCCATCGTGCTGCTGTTTTAAATGTTTCAAATTTTGGAGCTCTTCAGAGTTTTTTTTTTTTTTTTTTTTTTTTTTTTTTTTTTTTTTTTTTTTTTTTTTTTTTTTTTAATGCTTCATTTGTACTGCAGTCACTTACTACAGATAGGTGCATATGCTCGTCTAAACCACTAGATGGCAGCAGAGGAAACCATACTTCAGGGTATGTGGTCTCCCTATAGACTGACCTTAAAGACGCTTTATCAGTCTTGAGCTTAGCACAGACAAATGATGTAGACCAAGAACAATGTGGTTCGCCTGCCTAGAGCCACCATTCATGGCTCTGTTCAGAAGTCACATCTGTGGACTGGACCCCATCCAGACTACCTTCCAGCTCATATAACCAGCCTTAAATCTGGCTTTCTCCAGGACTGTTCTTTCTGGATCATATTTAAATTTTGGTATACTGCATTTTGAAACTAAAATTGTGTCTCTATACCTGGTATTTTTGGAGATATCATATATATATAATATATAATATTCAGAAGGTCTTTAATTGGTCATTTCAAAATCTGGATGTTAATGTGATTGCCTTTTAGTACAAACTGAGGCAAAGGAACAACAAATTCTCAGAGATGTTTCTTTTTCTTGTTTTATTTAAGTGTGTGTGTGTGTGTGTGTGTGTGTGTGTACACAGGCACATATGGGTCATTTATGTGCAGTAGCCCAAGGAGAGAAGAGGGTCTAGAGTTACAGGTGGTTATAAACTACCACACACAGGTGCCGGGAGCAGAATACAACTCCTCAACGTGGAGCCCCCCCCTGCTGTTTCTACTTACTATTATTCATTTGAATTTTTCATTCAACAAACGTGCAGCTGGAAATGAGCAGAGCACAGACACAAGGGGGATGGCAATGCGTAAGTTCTGTACAAACCAGCGTGGATAATGTAAAGGAGTCGGAATCCGCCATAGTTAAGCTTTGGGAAGGAGGTGGTCCGAATCCTGGTGGAGGAGTGGGGTTGACAAAGCAGAAGTCAGCAAGTCTCTCTCTGCCAAGTCAGAAGCACTTGGCAGCAAAACACAAGGGAGGATTAGCACATATAATTGATCTTAATTATATGTTTCATAATTACATAAATCCATTAAGCATAAAGGGAAGGAAGTGCCATGTTCTTAATGAAAAAAAAATGTTTTCCCTAACTAGTTATGGAACAAAAGAGTACACCAAAAGCATGTGCGTTGTGTGTGTGGCGGGGGGGGGGGGTAAATTTATTTTACCTAAAATGCATGATACACAAAGCAATGAAATCTTAAGAATATACACTAGTCTTCAAATGTTCATATAGACGCTAAGAATTCTTGGGAACTGTGTGGATGAGGTTTTTTCCTTCTCCTTTACCAAAAAGCCATGGTCTTGACGATCTGGCTCAGAAGGTAGACCTTCTATGTTCTGCTCTGAGTGTGATGTAGAAAGGGATTCAGAAGCCAGCACAGGCTGATTCCTTGTGTTGTTATAGGCAACTATAAAAATTCCTGGTGGTGGAACACTCTAACTTCATACATTCTTTGGTTGTGCTGTTAACTGAAAACCTTATTAGAGTCCCTTTTTATGGTAAAGGTCCTGAAAACGAATAGACCCCTTCTGAGCATAGTGATAATGATGAATTTTGTAGTAAGTCCCGGCAGAGGAGGTTCAAAAGCTCTTGTAGCCATGGAGACTGAGAACTCTAGAGCTTTGAGAGAAGGTTGAGAATAAAATAATGTTTTCTATATTTAATACTCTGGTACTAGAGGGAACCTGAATGGCCTTCTACAGCATACATTGTCTTTGTTTTCAAAATTGCCTGTGTAACATTGTATCATCACTGAGTACACAGTTAGTTGGTAAGGTAGAGTTAGCTTTCCAAGACCCCCTGAAATAAGTCACTCTCAATGCTCTCTCAAACATAGAATTCTAGTAGGTGTTCTTCCAGAACACTAAAGAGTCAACTTGGTGAGGAAGCAACACATTCTAGAAAACTCTATACACATTAACTAACTGTATAACAATAAACAAACTTTTTATCAGATTAGGAAGGGGCTTCAGTAGTTCATTTGGTTCAGCTTCTTTGTCTTGCAGAAGGACTCGTTAGCCCCTCTTTATAAGTCAGAGGTAGGCCCGCAGAGAGATGGTTCACCACTGCTAAGGTTGATGGTAGTTAGTGGTGAGGACAGGGCAGTCTCCTGACCTAGCCCAGTATTATACTCAACAGTCTTCCATTGGGGAAACTCCTGAAAAGGTTTTGTTTTCTCAGAAATTCTTTCTTGTTTCTATCAAGCCAAAAAATACCCAGAATTTGACATACAATATAATCCCCCATAACTGTATACAAAATTACTACTAAGAAATTGGTGGTGGCTGGGCAGTTGTGGTGTATGCCTTTAATCCCTGAAGTGGCATTTCAATTGTATTTTAATAAATAAAACTTTTATTTATTTTTCTGTCTGAGGATCAGAAAATAAAATAGTCACACTGGCAAGACTTATAAACCAGTCAGAAATAACACACACCTTTAATCTCAGTAGACACACTAGCTTGCCATAGAAACCAGTTGGTAGTGGTTCATGTCCAGCTCTGGAGAGGATTATAAAATGGGAGGAGACAGCTCTCAGTCCAAGTCTCACTTGTAGATTCCTGGAGGCAGGACCACCATTTTCAGACTGAGGTTGAAGTAAAAGCCAGTGGCTGGCTGCTTTGCTTTTTGGACCTCAGGTAGAACCCCAATTTCACTCTCTGAGTTTTTATTAATCGTGCTTCAGTTCCCAGCACTAAGGAGGCAGAGGCAGGCAGTTGTCTGAGTTCAAGGCCAGCCTGGTCTACAAAGTGAGTTTCAAGACAGCTAGGGCTGTTACACAGAGAAACCCTGTCTGAAAAAAATAATAAAAAAGGAAAGAAAGAAAGAAAGAAAGAAAGAAAGAAAGAAAGAAAGAAAGAAAGAAACTGGTGGCATTTTAAATAATCCAGTTATTTGATCTCCTTGAGAGTAAAGCTGACCTTCAGCAGTTGGTTCTCTGGCAATCAAAAGTCATTTTGACTAAAGACAAGAATAAACCAAAGCTTTCAGATCTTTTCGTGATCCGATGATGCGTGTGCTTAAGCGAACGTGGCAGGAATCAGGTCTGAGGCAAACCTAATCAAGATATGCTAGACGAAGTCAGATGTTAAAGCTTACAGCTAGCGACGCCTGGCAGGGAAAACTGGTGGCCTCCTCGGGCTCTATTTCTTTATTTTTAGAGTTGTGTACATGCGTGAGTCTCTCTGGGGTTGCGGTCCTGTGAGGCGGGTGCCTGCGGAGGACAGCGGCATTGGATACGCTGGATCTGGAGAGCTAAGCAGTTCTCCGAGGCCATTTTATTCTACCTTCCCCTCTAGTAGGCCACATATTCCGATTCGAGAAAAGAGGAGAAGGCAATAAAATGTTTCATTTAAATGAAGACACGGGGAAAACCAAAGACTAGAGTGAGGAAAGACCGTGGTAGAAGACAGAATTCAGAGCGGAAGGAGGAAAGCGATTTCGGTTTGCGGTCTTCGAATCGAAGACAAACTGTCATCGCTTTCCATCTTCTCGCAACAGCTCTCTGAGGTCGCTAATATGGGCGTGTGGCAAAATACCACTCGCGCTGATTTTTCACACGGGCACCCACTAACAGAGCTGAATGCCTATTTGACATGACTTGAAATTCCGTACCCATTTAAAATGGACCAACATGACACAATAGTCATCATGACCCCATGTTGATATTTCATAAGAATGGGAGGTTGTCTCTCTATAAATTGGTTTTAGAATTAAGATGTTGGGTGGACTTCTGTAAATAGTGTCAGAGAGATAGAAAAGGAAGAGTTTGCACCGGAACCTTAGCATCAGAAAATCAAGCGCCCTGAACTTGAAAGGTGCAGCTATCAAGGCTTCAGTTCAATACCTTCTTGTCTGTCTTCCTCATTTTCCTCAACCACCCTTTCACCGAGGAAGCTATAGGGACCCTGTGTGGTGTCACCCACACATAGAATATTGGGTATGGAAATATCTCTCCAGTCCTGGCACGAAGGAATGCGAATATGTTTGATGTCTTCACTCCCAGGAATGAAACCAAACACTTTCTTGATGCGATGTCTGATGAGAAGTCGTGAGTGTTCCTCGGCGGCTTGTTCAAAGAGCGCCCTCTCACTCTGGAGGTGGTTGGACCAGTAGTGATGCTGCATAGAGGTGAGAGGAGAGCAGCATCTTCCCAGACATTTGGAGACCAGAAAAGCAATGGTTGCCAAAATGATCAAAATCCAGCCCAGCATCTACGCATAATTAGTAGGAAGATAATTAGTAGGCACAGGCATCCATCAATACAGCACATAGTCCAGAAGCAGTCACGGTACGAGGGAGTCCTACAGACCTCAGAACTAAAATATGGGTCTTTGCTTCCAGTGTTTAATATATAATATACAGTGATGGTCATTTGATGTGGAAATAGCTGTGATGGGAGGACAGTGCCGTCTTCATATGGCAGAGGAATGTGACCTTTTCATGTGGGATGGGTTCTAAGTACTGCCCTTGAAGTGATAGATGCTATAAACCACCAATCAACCTTATATAAAATGCTAAAGCCTTGTCCTTTGCTAGGACCCAATTTCGCTTCTCAATCATTAGGTACAGACCTACATGTTTGTTGGGGGTTTAATTAGTATTAGATAATGATGCTGTCAGAGGCACTAATGGCAGCCTCCCAAGCTGTCCTCAACGACCTGCTACCAAGCACTCATAGACGTATCTCCCTGCATTCCTCTTATCTTTGCAGTCAAAAAAGTCAGGAAAGAACTATAGGCTCTCCCTTAAAGTTCCTTATTGTTTTCTTTGTTTAGATAAACTAGCTTTATTTGTGACTACTTAGTATCTGCTTTTTATTTTTATATTTATTATTTATTTATTTATTTTTGAGACAGGGTTTCTCTGTGTAAAGCCCTAGCTGTCCTGAAACTAGCTCTGTAGATCAGACTGGCCTCGAACTCACTGCAATCCCCCTGCCTCTGCCTCCCAAGTGCTGGGATTAAAAGCAATGTACCACCACTGGCACTGGCAGTATCTGACTTTTTCCTTTCTTTCTTTTTTCTTTTTGTCTTAGAATCATTTTGTTCCCTTCTGTACCATTCTTTAAGAAATATTTGGCAACTGGAAGGTAAAGTGAAGACAGACTTTTAGGCATGCTAACAGTACACAGTCACAGGTGGGCATTGCAAATGTCTTTCTCCTACAAGCTTTCCCAAGCTCTTCTGGCTGAGCTGGTTTTATGACTAGTCAAAATGAAATAAACAAACAACACTAAAGAAAACCCCAAAACCAATTGTGACAGAGTATATCTTAGTGAAAATTTTCTTTTCTTTTTCTCCATTCGCGTATTATTGCAGTATTTCAGGATTCTGTGTCTTGATAATATTTTTTCTAACAGAACAGTATCAAAATAACTGAAGGAGAGCAGGTCAAAAGCCAGAGAAGTCTTTGCAATTAGTACCTTAAATTAGATGAAGCTTTTATGATATTTCAGTGCCTTGAAAATATGTTTCAACTCGGCCCTTAGAGAAACTAATGACTTTTTCTTGCCAAAATGAAAAATTGCACTTCTGAAATTGAACCTAAAAGTATGCCAGGCTCCTGTCTTCCTCCTATCCCATCCCACTCTCTGCCGCCACTAATTTGTTCATGAACATTATATTTAGAGCCACCATTGGAAATTTTAAAAATATAATTGAGCTTCCTATAATTTCAGAAGAGATTTTAAATATAGAAGAACACAAATGTAAAAAAGAAACAGAAAAATGAGATTTAGTAATCCGGCACTATTCTGATAATACTTATGATAATATAATAATTCTAACATTCATTATTTTTAACAGACTGGACACAGTCATGAGCTCTTTAAATGTGTTAGTTAATTTTCTTATTCACAACCATTTAGGTGGCATATTCTGTTATTAGCTTTCTTTCACAGTTGAGGAAAGTTGGTACAACTTAATAAACAACGTGCCAGTCATGAGTGATTAAGCAATAGGAGAGAAGCTGGCCTACTGAATTCCAGCAGCTTAACTCTGGGTGCAGCTGCCCAGTGGAATTCATTCAGGTGCATGGGATCTAGCGTGTGCTGTGTACTCAGATAACAGGAGAAACAGCAGACACAGGATACCTTCATAGGAACCATAATAGGTTTGGGATAGTACCCCAGAAAAGGAAGTCATAAACTCACTTGTGACTGGTATCTGTGGAGAAGAGCCACTTCGTCTCTTACGGGCATCACATCAGAAGGAGCCGACGTGTAGCATGGAAACCCAGCTAGGATCTCTTCCCGTTTGCTGGCAGAGACATTAGCGAACATTGGGTACTGGTCCACAGAGGCATACTCACTTGCCGCACATTCATAGTAGGTGCCTGTCATCAGGGTCACTGTCAGCCACGTCAGTGGAGCAACCAGCGCCCTGCCGGTGATGTTGAAGAACATGAGGCAGGCCAGCCTCCTCTCCAGAGGGCTGCTTCTCCGGTACGGAGGGGTACAGCTGCCGCAGCAGTATTCGCTGGCGACCGTCCACATCTGGCCTCTGAGAGCATAGCCGGCAATCAGAAGGATCAAGGCAGGAACCAGGAGAAAAGCTGTACCGTAGTAGAAGTTCTTTCCGGCTTGACACGGACAACTGAATGTGTAAGAGGAGAACAGTTGCTGCACACAAATAGTCGAGATGGCAATCAAAGAATTGGTGCACGTTCCGCTTCTCTGTAGAGACGAGAGAAGACAATTGAGACTTGGGCTCATCGCGGAAGCTCTGACCCAGCTAGCTGGTGGCCCTTTCTGATCTCTGGACTCCACCAGCTGTGACCATTTTATAGGATCACACTGGTTTGACTGGTTGTGTTAAGTGACCCAACATCCTTATGTGTTTAAAGGATCCCTAGACTCTTCTCATGTTCTTTGTAAATCCTGAGCTAATAAATTCATACCAGATAGTAGCTGTGAGAAAGAGGAGGGACCTCAGTTCTGTGGGAAAAGAGAACTTTTCAACGTCCCTTCATGGACGACCACAGCACACTTTCCAGATTGACACCCTCCATCTTGCTATGCACCACTTTGTAAAACACGAAATGTTAAGCATCAGCCAACACAGCTTAGGAAGCAAAACAGAGGCACTCTTAAGGCAGTGACAGATTCTATAGCCAAAGCATCACAAAACGCAGAGAAACGGAAACTAATAAATATTAGAGAAATCCAAAATTTTGAGGTGGTCCCAAAATGTTGTCTAAAAGAAAGGGGGGGAGGCATAACAAAGCCTTTCCTAAAAAAATATGTTTGTTGACAGAATATTACCATATGATGATTTAAAAGTTAAATTGCAAACTTATTTCGATGATATCCTTTGCTTGTATGAAAATGTGATTATTTGTAATAGTTGCATAATTTTAAATAAGAATATAACAATCAAACATGTAAGCTGTTTGTGTTATTTAACTAGGAAATATTTACCACACAATTTCTTTGTACAGGGTACTGGACAGAGTTTGGTTGGATTTATAAATCTTTTTTTCTCAGACTCTAGGGTGGATATGGTGAAGCTATCTTTAGTAAAATGAGACAGTATAATAAGAAATTCGAGGTGCAACACAGAATAAACAATATAGTCAAAAAGCATATGAGGACACATGATGTAGAAAATATAACTAGGCCCGAGCCACAGGGCTTGAATTCCAGTACTTGGGAGGTAGAGGCAGGCAGAACTCTGAGTTCAAACCCAGCCTGGTCTGCGTAGTAAGTTCCAGCACAGCCAGGACTACATGGAGAGACTCTGTCTCTAAAGAGCAAGAAAATGACCTCTAGAAATACAAATGTATACCAACAGAAAGTGGACATGCGTTGCTGGGAGAGTGGGGAAGGAGGAATATGAAGAGAGGTGAAGAGCCACGAGGAAACATTTGGGAAGTATACATTTCTACCTCAGTGTTCGGATTTGTAGAAGAAATGCCAACACTATCAAAAGACTTTTTCTTTTCCCAGGAAAGTAGGCCAGGAAATTCCAAACAAGGTCACACCAGGAAGTAGCAGCCTAGGTCAGAAGGTGGTAGAAGGAAGAGAAAGCCTAGACCACAACCTTTACTAGAGTATCTTTGGGGAAGATAAGGCAGGCAGGGAACACTTAAGCTTGGTTTCTAAACAAACCTAGTGGCTTTGGGTGTAGAGATAGGTTATCCCTATATATCTGCAGCCTGGTAAGGGTTAATTAGGGCAGGAGAATATTAATTCAATTTGTGAGCATTCGATAAGGTGATGGTTCTGGCATTTGACCTCTGGCTCACTGGGGAAATACAAATAGCTTATTAATTGGCCCTGTAATTAATGGATACCAAATAGATAAACATAGGACGGGGTAATAGCAATGTTAACTACATTGACTAAAAAATTATCTCTATACTTATCAAACTATGTATCAAATATGGCTTAATAAATCATAAACATTTACATTGTGATCACTGAAAGACTAGATATACCATCTTTAGACCATTTAAGACATAGAGGGAATAAGAGGAAAATCTTTACAGGAAAGGAGAGAGTAAGCAAAGACAAAAGAATGATAATGAGAAAAGACAAAATCACAGTGTAAATGAGACCAGGTGCATCAATAATAACAATAAAATATTTTCAATAGCTATCCATGACTGCTTACGCTCTGCTAGGCTTTGTGTTAAGAACACTGAATCTCCTCAACAGTCCAATGTTGAGATATTAAAGAACTTGCCTAGCACCACACACAGATGAATGGAGGAGTCAAGACTAGGACCCAGGTAGCCTGGGACATGTCTTTATCCACCACACCAGAACCAGTTTAAACCTGCCCATGCCATGCTGCTTACAAGTGACACTCCCAAAAGGACCACACACAAAGCATGAAAGCAAAGACATGGGTCACTGGGAGTAACAGAATCAGGAGACAGCAAGACTGGCCAGCTGCACACTCCATCATCATTAAAACAATACATCACAAAGATATGAAAATGTCAATGTGTACATCCATGATTGCATAACTCTGAATTATATAAGACGAAGATCTGGACAAATAATAAAAAAGAACCCTTTCACAGAAAGACTTTTAATGTGACACTAACAAGTGAGTTGATCAAATAAACAAAAGTAGTTAAAAGATTAAAAAGAATAAATTTAGCAGGTTTGGCCTAAGTCAGATTGTTGAAGATAAATGACATTCTATGACCTAATAACAGAGGATAAATATTTTATTTTGTAAGTCTCACAAATCATTTCCCTCTAAATTGTGTGGGTGATGCAGGGGGTCACCAAGGAGCTCTCGGTCTTGGCATCCAATAACAAGGAGATGGATTCAGAAGTCATGACAATGATATACCATAGAGGCGGGCTTAGTAAAGGACGGCGTCGGAGCCAAATTGGTCACTGCTTGCTTTGTCTGGCTTAGGAGTTAAGAGTGGCTTATGCATTTTAAAATGGTTGAAAAAAAAAATCTGTGACATGAAAATTAAACTAAGTTCAAGTGTCAGTGCTTATTAATAAAGTTTTATTGGAAAATAGCCATGTCTGCTTGGGGATGGCTGCTTTTGTAGTGACAGCAGTATGGAGTTATCATTACAGAACCTGTACTCTCTGGTTCTTTATAGAAGATTTTTCTGACCTGATGTTAATCTCTATAAATAAATCATCTACAACGGCAGGTATCACTGTGGATAAACATCAACAAACAACCTTGAGGAAAAAGTTCTGGCCATGAGGTGTGAGCTGTAGGGCACCACTACAATGTAGAGTTGCAAGCGCTACGACATATTCCGTATGGGTAGTAACATGTGTGGAACTTTAAAACGTGCATAGGAGTGATAAATACCGAAGTCCACAGAGTGATAACCACTAAGAAGGAAAAAAAAGGTAGAGTCTAAGAGATTCCCGGACATTTTAGCTGGTTCAGGCCAAAGCATATATAGCAAAACTTAGTAACACATACCATATTCTTTGTGTTTATTATCTCATATCTTAAAATCCATTCATTATAGTATCTGGTATATGAGGAAATGAGCAAGAGAATTATAGAGCATTCCTTCTGGGAGCTGCATAGGACACAGCAGAGCATAGGCTGAACCCTCCTGGAGTAAGGGGTTTGTTAAAGCAAATCTGTAAGGATTTGCTTTGTAGATTCCTTGACGGCATAGCCACATATACTAGCTTTGGGTGAACACTCCCCTCGTCCCTCCCCACTCCACACACTTAAGCTTTTCTGTCCCCATGTTCGACCTTTCGCTTTAATGTCGTGTGTGTCCTAACACCCTGCCCATGCCTCTGCTGACCACACACCCCTTTCTCATAAATACACATGTATCAAATTCGAATCTAGAACCCACTAGAGACGGAACATGCTTGTCGTTCTGAGCCCAAGTGTCCTCACTTAGTCTCATATAATCCAGTCCTAAGCCTTCTCCTCTAAATTTCTTAGTTGCAGTTTTCTTTATTGTTTACTTTGATAAAAATGAATCCCAACGTTAGTTTGCTGTTTGTCTGTCCCTCATGTGGCTTTCACATGTATATGACCCACAGGGACCCCGTTTCACAATCTCTCTCATTGAGCACAACCGCGGGTATGCCTGAGAAAACCAGATCTGAGCATTACAGCTATCCTTAGCAGGTAGGGGTCACAGAACAAATCATAAATTAACTTTATATTAGGGAATCGGTTAAAATAAGCCCAAAGATCAGCTTAAAGTAAAAGGAGTGTGGTGTGTGAGTGTGTGTGTGTGTGTATGTATTTGAGCACATACATGCATACATACATACGTACGTACATACATACATTTTGAGGCCAGGAGAAGACATTGGTGTCTTCCTCTGTCACTTCTTACTTTCACTGAACTGGATTTCATTGGTTCCACTAGGGTGGCTGACCATGACCTTGAAGAATCTGCCCATCTTGGTCCACCAATGTTGGGGTTCTAAGGACATGTAGCTACGCCTGCCTTTTTAGAAGGATGCTGGGGATCTAAACTCAAGGTCCTCTTGCTTTTACACTGTTACCCATTAAGCCATCTCCTTAGATCCTAGTAAAAGAAGAAACAGGACTCCATACAAGCCCTTTGGTAGCTGAGGTCACTGTTGTCTTCTGTTAGGATTTTCCCAAGTCTTTATTCAATTGCCCAGCTGCCTCCCAAAGAACTAGAGTAGAGGTGTGGTCCAAGATACTGTTTACTTGTAGTAATTGACAGCTGACAGTGTATTTGACAAGATTGAAGATTGAAGAATGCTTCTTTCTCAATCCCTACTCCAAATTCTATTCTAGCCAGCCTAACGATTCTTAGTAAAAGCAGAAATGCAATACTTGGGCATTATTTTGAACCAATTCTCCTCCCCCCTGCTCTAGTGCCCGGGCACATTGGTCATTTACCTTCAGAAGCACCAAACCACATTTTCTCCTGTTTAACAGTGGGGTGATTTTACATAAAGAGAAGGGGCCTGGGGAACGCAGGGTGTACTCAGATGATGAATGATGCTGAGTGTCATAGTCTGAAAAAGAGCAGACCAGTGCCCAGGTGACAGTAGCCTTGGCTGTGTTTGCTCATGTTGTGTACTGTGTGCCTGCCAGGCACCTAGCTCCTTCCTCAGTCAGGTCCTGAGTCTGACCTGGAGGGCCATTGGCTAGCAAACAGCCTTGTCAGTCTGGAGGAAGAAGCCAGCTTTTCTAACGTACTGGTGACATCTCAAGCTTTGTAGTGGCCTTGATATGCCCACAACAGAGCCATGGTCACATATGGTTGTTGACTGCAGTGCCACTTTTCCCACTGCAAGTGCTTAGACCTGTCCTGTTTCTCTCGAGGATCTCTTACCTTTGAAGCCCAAATTATCTCCACATTGGCAGCAGGTTGTCAAGTGCACACATGGTTTAGTGCCTAGTTCTAAAATTTGTTTTATCGACTATGTTAAAATGTATACAATAGACAAAGGGGGGTGATAATTGAGAATTTGCAAATGTAGTTCTGATCCCTACTCTGCAGATCATTTTGGAGAGCTTTATCAGTCTTTTTATTTTTATGCTCCTATCCTGTAAAATGGCAATGAATGTCATACTGACGACTTCACCAGCTGTAGTTGAATTCAAATGATACAGACAGCGAAAACCAAGCTGTGAGCTGAGAAGTGGTAAATGTAAGTTATTAGTGTGCCCCTAAGAAAGCTGCCAAATCCCCAAGCCCAGTATTACTGATTTCCCTGAGACCATGGTTTCACAGACCATAAACAGCGTGGCGCTACGTCACATGGTGTAGAATTCCATCCCATATATTCACCTCTAAGAAGAGCCTGCAGTAATTAGTTTTTATACGGTGCATTATAATATGTTTTACGGTGCATGCCATCTCTTTGATAGCCAAATTATTCTGTGAGGTAGGTATTAGCATTGCCATTTCACAGATGTGGAAACTGAGCCATGGAGCAATAAAGTGGCTTGTCCAAGGCCACATAGCCAGTAATCAGGAGAACAGCAACTAAATCGGAGCCTTGCCAACCATCCTGGGCTCTTTCAACTGTGCCACACTCTTCTTCAAAGTGCTCACCCATCTTCACCTGGCAGGAAGAGTCCACCGGAACCAAGAAGGCTAAATGTCTCAGGATGGAAGAAGCAGAAGGCCGCCTTCTCAAGCGAGGTTTCCATGTCTATTTCTGGAACAGCTTTGGACTCACGCACCCTGCCTGCATTTGTCATGATGAGGGTTCTTATTTGAACTTTAAATATGTGTACTTTTGCATAAATAAAGAGAGCCTCCAATAGCTCAGGAACTATCAAAAGAAAGCCAAAGGCTTGCTCTCTCTGCCAGAATCTTTATACATTATTAAACTACAGAGCACCCATTCTGAGCAACAGCACTGTAAGAAAATATCAGCTTTATGCCTCCTTTAAAGTTGCTGATTGCCGTTAGGAAAAGTTACTTTTCAATGCTGTAAATACACATGATGGGGGCAGGAAGTGCTCTGGGGACAATGCAAAACTCATTTGTTGATGAGGTTTAAAGTCAGGATTTCGTGCCGGAAGTTTGCTGATCCGTCTCTGTAACGCATAGAACAATCAATACCAAGTGAATAATGCTAACGTTAAATCTGTCTTGGATTGCAAAGGTTTCTGTTTGTGATTTTAAAACAATGCCTTGGCATTCGAACAAAACACCACTCATCAACTCCCTGGGGCTAGAGAGTTTTTAGTGTCTTGGTGCTTTTGCTCTGACTTCACACACACTGTGAGCTTTTATGGGCCTGGATTACAAGTGAGGCTGCTCCTTGATCAGTAGCAGGTTACAGAGATACAAGACAGTGCTGCTGTTCATGTATTTTGGTGGGGTTTTTGTTTGCTTGTTTTTTTTCTCTTCCATTCAGCAAAGAGCAAAGGCAGGAGAAAAGGCTCCTGCACCAAGGCCAGGAGGAACTTGCTAAGACAAAAGGCGAAAGGGGACTACTCTACTGATATACACCGAAGTCACAGTCCGAAGAAAAGAACTGAAGATCACTCTTTACCTTCCAGGAGAGATGTCTCGCCCTGCACCCAAAAGGCCAGAATATCAAAAAATAGTAAGACTTTTTTTTTTTTTCAAATAGCCTTGCTTCCACTTCCCAGTAAATGTGTCCTTGGGGGATGTTTTATGAATTTTGGAAAATAATGCTACAAGTAGAAGATTTCAGTGAAGCAAAGATGATGTTAAGTGAATGAACCTTCTGGGAAGAGTTACAAGTATCTTTTAATAGTGTAGCAGAATAATCAATTCTTTATACAGATTTTTAGGATCTTCTTTTCTGATGGATGACTTGAATACAGGCATCAAATATTCCTTTTGCTTCTAAAATGTGAAAACATCAATCATTTGCATTTATGTTATATTAAATAGCAAAGGAAATGTATAATCAATTATATGTAAAATTAAATAGGAATCAAAAGATTGTCATTAAAAATACACTCCCTACTCTTAAATGTGTTTGTATTTGGTGTGTGCTATTGTCCTTTCTATAACTTTGAAATTGATTCATTTCTAAAATGTTTTGGTTTGGCACATTTAATTTGAAGCAATATTCAGTTTTTAAAATAAACCTCTTCATTTAGCTTTACTAATTCAGATATTACAGGTAGGAAAACTTAGAGTTATGATTAAGGCTGTTTTGGTTATTTCAGGGACTGGTGGACGTTTAATGTTAAGTAGGTGATTTTAGCCCTGTGTTCTCAAGGCTGCATTGACTAAACTAATTGGTGTGCATCTCAGTTGGAAATGCCCATGAATACCTCATCTGGCATTCTGGAATCTTGCACCACTTTGTTGAACTAGCAAATGGCAAAAACGTATAGCATGTAATTCATATTGTGCCTAAATCACTACACACACACACACACACACACACACACACACACACACACACATGCACGCACGCACGCACCACAGTTTAAACCTTTTTATATGGGCACACCCAAAACCACAGGGAAAAATTACAGGAGTTCTATTTTTCATATGAAAGTGGGTTTTTTATTGTTTTAAAGAAATTCCGGTTGCTATCTTGGGATCTGTAGTATGGCTTTGTAGACTTACAGAGAACGCTAGATATGTCATTCACAGTATAACCTCTGGTCATGAAGCAGGATACAGAAATGGACCTTTATGGATAGTGTATTTGAAACTCAGGTGGAATTTAACATGTTTCAAGATGTATTAGTATATCCCATGGCAGGTAGTGGAGAGGGAGGGGGAGAGAGAGTTGAGACTTTAAAGCAGGCCCAGGCTGTGACAGACAGGAAGGGCACAATTTCTTCTCTCTTCTCAGTACAAATTCTTTGTGTAGAGTAGTGACAAACACATTCCTTGTCTTCCTCTCTCTTCCTCTCCATCTCCCCTTTCCCCTCTCCCCTCTCCTTCCCCCCTTTTTTTCTCTCTCTCTCCCTCTTCCCCCTCTTCCTCTCCTTCCTACCCCTGTCACCCCCTCATTCTCTTTTGTTTATTTCTCTGCTACAGCGTTAATACATAGCAATGTTTAGTTTTCTGTTGTGGCTTCTATATTAGGCAGAAGCATTGTGTATAATACATCGGTATTTGGTGTGTTCTGTGTTGAGCCTCTTAGAAAGTTTATATCACAAGAGCAGGAATAAAACTGAACATTTGTGACCCTCAGTATTAGGTTCACATTATTTTTGTTCGACTCTCTTGCTTACATCCCTTATTTCCTGGAAAAAGTATTAACATACTGAATTGTATGCATTGTTATAATACAAATTAACATGCAATATAAATTAGTTTATAATGTCTACTCTACATATACTTATGGCATTTTGTTTCTAGTTTTCACATAAATTGGTACAGATGTACCATCTAATATTTAGATTCTTTTCTTTTAAAATGTATCAATAATAAATATAGCCACTTGGCAAAGAGGCATGTTTGTCATCATATAAACCGACACATCTCATTCAGATGTCGAGGCACTGGGTTAACTTTGAAATCATTTGCATCAAAATTCATGGTATTTTACAAAAGCTATTTGGTTGAGTAAATAATTTTACTGTTTTTCAAAAAGACATTCACATCCATCTTTAAAATAAAACCCATCCATTTTCGGGTCTGCTCTCCTACATATGAAGACACTTGATGGAAGAGGGAAGAATGACTCTCCTAGCTTGAAATCCACAGTGACCTCTCACGGAAATCTAGTCCTCTGTGAAACACGCTTACTGTCACTAGTGTTCCCCTTCCCTCTTCCATTTTCCTCTGCCCCCTCCACAGAAGTACCTCAGTGATTAATGCTGTGTGGGTGGAGTTGGAGCCTGGAGTTGGAGGGGGCTCTGGCTCCAGATGGCTGGGCAAGTATCTGCTTCATTTGGGTCCTCCTTTGACTCTGTAGGATAGACAGTGTGGAATACGTTCTCCACAGGTTTCCTTCCCTTTCAGAAGGAACACTTCTTGGCAGGAACAAGCAGACTTTTTCAAATTAAAAACTTGGCCATATTTTCTTTTCTGCTTTTATTTTCATCCTCTCTGTACTAAATGAAGCCTGACTGGACCTCAGTTTTAATTTTTGCTTGTAATTCACTCTAAAAAAATGGAACATAATTTGAAGTTCTATTTTTAAAACAGAGGCAGTAACATTTATATTTGGGTCCTCTAAAAATCTCCTCTTTTCTCTAAGCATATTGCGAACAACAATTCCTGCCAGCTTGCTACTGTGACTGGGATCATTCCCAAGCCCCCTGGCAGATCTGGGTCTCAGAAGAGGCTACATGTATTCACAATTAGCCTCACCAGCTATTCCTTCCAGCTGAGAACAGGCAATGTAAAGAACAAGGCATTCCAGAATAGTAATAATTGTATCAGAAGTTAGTAGTTAAAAATAAAAACCCCTTTCTCCACTTCTCCATGAAAACACGCATCAAGGTATGCAACAAACACGAATCCGTCAGATGTTCTCATGGGAGAACCTAGACCACTCCGCTCTTCTCCCAGTCTAGCCGTGTGTGCAAATAAGTGCAAGTGATGACTCAGGAGTGCAGATGCTGCAGTCCTGGGGGAGTGGGAAAGGTGAGGAAATGATCTCTGGGTGTGATTTCAACCCATAGACTAAAATAAATAATATAGCGATCTACTGTCAGAACCGTCTGTAATAAAACCATGCATGTTTGCCCCACAGAACAAAGACCTGTTTGTACTCACCTACGGAGCTCTGGTTGCCCAGTTATGCAAGGATTATGAAAAAGATGAAGATGTGAACAAATACTTAGATAGAATGTAAGTAGATGTCTCTTTGCTGTAGAATACCTATTGCTTGCTAATGTCACCTGCGCTTTCCAGCTCCTCATGCCTCGCTCCACCGCCCCAGCTCCTCCTTGGCTGCTACAGACCACATCTAAAAGTGGAACATAATTTCTTACAGCTCAACTTAAAATAATAGGGAGGAGCTTTTCTCTATTTCTATCAAATATAGAATTCTCTTTTTCCAGGTTGGAAATGATGTCTTTATTAGTTACATGTAAGCAGCTGACGTGATGGAACAGAAGTGTACTTTTAATAAGATGATGGAATATCCAGTTTGATTTTGAGTTTTCACAATTCCTTACAATGAAAATGTTTGTTTTCATAAGCATAGGCCTCCTATTGGGGCCTATGCAATAAACAAGCAAACAAAAAGCTAAGAGTTGTCGCCCAACAAGAAGACAGAGGTGTGATGAACTCTATTGAAAGAGGATTGTCTCTCTCTTACCTCATTGCTTGTTTAAAAAAAGATTTCTAATATAAAACAAAACAATCTTTTCTTTTTAAATCAAGCCCATTTCCCCCTTTTATTTTGTTAGTGAAAATTCCTCTAGTTTATATTCAACCTTCTATATTTGTAATTATATGATCGCCAAATTATTGCAATCTTGTCATTATTTTTAACTTTTTTGAGTGTCTTATGAGCGTGCCTTTATTACAATCATAACAGGTTTTATTGTGTCGCTTTCATACATGTTTTCAGTGTATTCTGATCACATCCTTTATCCTCTCTACCCCTCCCTCGTCCCCTCAATCCCCTTCTTCTCTCTCGCCTGGCCCTGCCCACTTCTTCTTTCATATCTTCTTTATACCCGGCGAGTTTCGAGTTTCGGTGGGGTTGGTTACAGGAGATGGGCACTTTGCCAGTGGCTGCACCACTGAACAAAACGTCCCTCCCTCCTCCAACAACCATTACCTGCATCAAAACAGAAAGAAAGGAGCCCAGGAACCTCTCCCCTACCGTAACAGACTGTTGATTGGCACACTTCTGTAGAAATCGTGTGTGGGTAGTTACAGCTGCCGGGAGTGCAGCAGTCTCCCCATGCCCGGATGTCAGCATTCCACACCTCTCCCCATCCCTCCAGCTCTTACCGTCTTTCTGCATCTTCATCGTCAATGTTCTCTAGGCCTTGAAAGGAGTGATAATGAGGCTCCATTTCTGGGTGGACATTCAATAGTTATTTCTTTGTTTTCAGTATTTTGAGTATGAACAAGTCACTGCTGACAACTTAAAAAAAATGCTTCTCTTACCATAGCTGGCAGCAGCACCATTTTGTTGCTATAAGCATGGTCATTTATAAAGCAGTTTGATGTATGCATCACACCACTTAGCAAAGCAACGACAGAAGCTTCCTTACCAGGGTCTAGGACCTATCCAGCCACAGACTTTTGAATGGGTTTACAGTCTTAAATATAATTTCTTTCCCATGGAGAATCTTCACAATTCCTTACAATGAAAATGTTTGCTTTCATAAGCGTGGGCCACCTACTGGGGCCGATGCAATAAACAAGCAAACAAAAAACTAAGAGTAGTCGCCTGGCAAGAAGACAGACGTATGAGGAACTCGACTGAAAAGAAATTATATTTTTCAAACCCAGTCAGAAAGTGGTTACCTCATAACAGACATGCCCTTACTGCACCAGTGTGCTCACCTTCCCTCAACTGGTCAGTGTTGCTGCACGCAGGACCACGGCTGAGGAAGACCGCTAATGACGATTCCCTCAGCTGCCTGCATAGCACCTACTTCTGTAAGGGTGGCCGGTGGGGAGGAAGCTTTTCACCCAGTTCCAGCTCGATTTATCTTGCAACTAAGAGGTATGTTTTTTTCACCAATAATTCCTGACTAGGATATCTTAGTTTTGGTGAAAATCCAACAGCAATTGCTTGTATTGCTTTAGGATTTCAAGAATCTCTATGACTCATAGGGAGGTAGCCCAATCTTGGCTATTTTTGTTTAATAACTCATGGCTTGCAGGAACAGTTTTTTTTCCAGTCACATGAAGATACAGTCCTTTAAACTTGTTTTTAAATTTACTTATTTAGATTTGTGTGTGTGTGTGTCTGTGTGTGTGTGTGTGTGTGTGTGTGTGTGTGTGTCTGACAGAGCAAGAACATGGAGGTCAAAGGACAATTCTGGGGAATTATTTCAACTCTTCCACTTTATGGGCTCTGGGAAGCAAACACAGGTCAGGATCCCTGTGCACTAGCACCTCTACCTACTAAGCTGTCTTGCCAATTTTTTTTAAGACAGGCTCTCTCACTAAATACACTGATTGTTAAATATACTACATATGTACAGTATACATGTTGCTCATTACATTCTTCTCATCCCTGTCACCTGTGGCTGAATATATATATATATATATATATATATATATATATATATATATGTCTCTT
>NW_026067910.1:5257907-5262584 GCF_014885135.2 Alexandromys fortis | reverse complement strand
GGTTCTGCCAAAATGTCTTGAGAACATGTCAAGCATAAGGGCCCACAGCTGTAGTCCCTAGAATACAACCGTTTGGGAGGTAGAGGCAAGAGGACTGTGAATTCCAGATCTGTCTGGACTAAATAGTAAGTTCCAGGCCAGCCTGAGGTAAGTTTGTGAGATTCTGTCTCAATAACAAAACAGCTTGACTTCTTTCTGAGCTTGGAGATTTTTGCTGCTGACAAGACAGGTTACATGTACATGTACTGTTAGGTGCTGAGAGAGGATTATAATTGAAAAGCTTCTTCTTTTCTTCTTCTTCTTCTTCTTCTTCTTCTTCTTCTTCTTCTTCTTCTTCTTCTTCTTCTTCTTCTTCTTCTTCTTCTTCTTCTTCTTCTCCTCCTCCTCCTCCTCCTCCTCCTCCTCCTCCTTCTTCCTCTTCTTTGTTGTCATTGTCATCTTCTTCCTCTTCCTGCTTTTTCTCCTCCCCCTCTTCCTCTTCCTATTCCTTCTCTGTATTGTCCTGGCTGTCCTGAAACTCACTTTGTAGATCATGCTGGCCCCAAACTCACAGAGATCCACCTGTCTCTACCTTCCAAGTGCTGGGATTAAAAGCATGCACCGTCACTGCCCAACTTAAGCTTTTTATTTTCATATAGATATGTAACTATTAAGAACTGAAGACAAAGCTTCCAAACTGACTTCACAATGTGTGTGTATATGTATGTATGTATTGTGTGTGCTTATGCGTGTTCATGTATATGTGTGTATGCATGTGCATGTATGTATGCACTGTATGTGTGTGCATGTGTGCATGTGCATGTATGTATATGTGTGTGACACACTGGTAGTAATGCTATACAGGGGATTGGGAAAATGGCTTGATTGCTGAAGTTTCTTTTACCCAAGCATGAGGACCCAAGTTCATATCCTCAGCAGGGTTAGATTTGGGAAGTTCCTGGGTGACCTCAGGATACCCATCAAGAGCAGTGCCCTGTAGAGCAAATCTACAGAAAGAAGTCTCTAATGGGAACAACATCGCTGGCAGGTTTTGACGGTTGGTAGCTTTGGAGGCTGGAAGCAGCTGCAGAGATCCAGTCCTTTATGCAACCAAAATGTAGTCTTGGAATCTGTACCAGGAGTTATTTTCTCAGCCTGCAGCCACAGGTCAAATACTGGAGGATGGAGCCATGGGAGCCCTGCTTGTCTCTCTCTCTCTCTCTCTCTCTCTCTCTCTCTNTTTTTTTTTTTTTTTTTTTTTTTTTTTTTTTTTTTTTTTTGCTATTTCTTAGAGTTACAAGGCAACGAGAAAGGTCAGACCCTAAAGTCTTTAGGTTTCATCATCTGGAAAGAGCAGGCCAAGCCTCCAGTCCAGCACCTGGGCTCTGATGTCTTCCTTTCTGCTTCCTTCTGTAGATCTGAGGTGGTTCAGGTTTGGAAGCCACAGAGGACTTCCTGTGGTTTACGTGCTATGTGACTCTAACTATGTGCCGCATGTGCTAGAGCCTCACAGTTGCGATGTGTGGAAGACAGCTTGGAATCATCCAGGAATAGCTTATCTTTCTTAGAATAACACATCTTAGCCAGCGTCCTTTCATCTCACACCTGTGGTTATCAGGCTAGTGTTGGTACGTTGTTAGCTAGTAAGTCCTTGAAGACACAAGATGCGTAGGTGGTCTTGGTATGCTGCCGAATCCAGCTCACACAACAGACCCACTAAGCCAGTTTCCTCCTCTTTTATACTGAGCCCTGATATTTACACACACGACAGAACTGACTCTTCCCATGAATGACTGCCACACAGCACTGGCTCTATGATTCTGATTGTAGGCACTGCCTTTGGTCTTTCAGTCTGAGAGCATCTTTCTGAGAAGGCAGAATTGGAGTTGATGGTTACCATTTTTCAAATAAAAGTTCTAGAAAGACTATGATAGAAATGAGTAATCTATGTGAAAAGGTAAACTTTCAAAACCATAATCCAAATGAAAGTTGGTTCCACATTTTTATTATTATTATTATTATTATTATTATTATTATTAATGGTTAATGAATCATGAACCTGAGACTAGAACCCAGCTGTCTTCCAACTTCAGCACAGTGAATTTAACACTCCATTAAGCAGGTTACAAAGAACAGAAAAGAAATCCCTTTCCATGTGTATTGGCAGAATATAAGCAAGATCCAGCAGCTGTGTTGTGTGTGTGTTCATTTGTATGTAGGAGCACATGTATGTGTAAGCATACATGCACAGAGTCCAGAGGTCAACCCCAGATGTCATTTTTCCTGCCGAGATGGGGATCCCTCATTAGCAGGGAATGCCTCCATTTAGCTAGGTGCCCTGGCCAGGGAGCTCCAGGGATGTCAGTCTTATCCTCTGCAGCATCTGGGATGCGAGCGCTCACATCTGCCGTTTCACACGCTGTCACGCCTGGCTTTTTGTGTGGACACCGAGGATCCAACTCAGTTCCTTAGGCTTGCATGGCAGGCACTTGGTCAGCTGAGTGTCTCCCCAAACCTTGAAAGCAGAAGTTTTATAAATAAAATAACTTTTCACTAAACAAATTATATATGTCTGGGGAGGGGTATACTCTAAAAATACTTGTCATTTTAATGTAAATTGAATACTGTAATTATTATACTAACATATGTGGCCTTGTTTATTATAGTCCTGGTGGTAACTTCCCAGTCCTTTGGAATAATGTCACTGTATTCCAGTAATGATGATTCTGATTGCTTTGGGTATGACTTCACTTGACCTAGATCTGAATTCATCTCATTGTCTTATATGTGCACATAAAACTAAATATAAAATATTCCTACGGGAACCAAGCTTCCAAATTAATAAGATAGAACATTGACTGATATTTGCAAAGTCATTTAATATGGGAAATAAAAAATAAAAATAAATAAAACAAAACAAAAACCAAAAAACCAAGCCAAACAAAAAGATTATGAGGAATAAAATCTCTCATATTTAAAGTTGTTTGTTAGGCTTAATGTCTGAAGAAGAAAATAATTCTAAAAGCTGACATGCTAGTAGAACAGTAGACATTTTAATTTATTCTGGATCTGTTCATATGATCTACATATTTAAATAATGTAATGTACTCAAGTTTAAAAAGACATATTTAGTAGATTAATTTAAAAATCAGTTAATAGCAATACCCATTTGGGGGTGGAGGTTTGTGTAAACTGTTATTGAGAATCAGGGATTATGATACACTGTTATGCACTGAAGTACTGGAATGCATCTGATCTGTGCTCAATACTTGAGGGATACTGGGGGATACCAAGAGATATGGGATACCCAGAGATACCGGGGGATACTGGAGAATACTGGTAGTTGGTTTAAGTGAGCTCCAGTCTGATCAATGTAGCAGCACAGGGCCCTTCCATTTTCTCCGGGTGTTATTCTTAGCTCTGTGACCCTAGGGTGCTGATCCTGCCTATTCATCTGAATCAGAAAATCAAAAGGAAACTAGGCTTCTCTAGTAGGAAAAATAAATCCATGTAAAACCTTTGAGAGAGGTGTAATGACATAAACTGTATCCCAGCATTTGGGAAGTTGAGATTTAAGGCCAGTCTAAGCTACACAGAAATCAAAGCTAGCTTGGGCTACGGAAGGAGATGCTGCCTCAAAACAAAGCAAAACAAAACAGAAAGAAATAACTTTTCCTAATCAAAATTAGACTCCAAAGAAGCCCTAACAAATAATTTATGAAAGTTATTCTTGGAGGTGGCTATAGCAACGAAAGCCTCCCACGGAATGGTCTTGTTGCCTGTGCTCTGGTCTGGGGAATGTTGTCTGTGTGCTATCGACTACAGGAAGATTACAAAGGCAAAGCCCAAAATAACAATTCCAGTACAAACTATGGTGCATGTTTGGTAGTTTATGTTTAGGGGCCTAAGCCAGAAGTTGGTACTTGGCAAACTAAATATTAGTTGGAAAATGAGGGGTGGGGATAAAAAGGTAGAAGGGGAGGAAGAAGGGAGAAGAAATGAAAGCAAGCTTTCGTTTAAGGCCTTTGGGAAGAGAGTTTTTCTCTAACAGGGAGGGGCATGGGAATGCGCCTCAGATGCCAGGCTCTCTCAGCCCCTTTCATGAGGATCTGTGTTGCATTCCTACCTGGTAGTGAAATTAAACAAGAACCATTTTAATGTACTAGATTAGAGAGGACTGGTGGGAAATGTTATTCCGAGAGTGAAAAAGAAAGGAAGGAAGGAAAGAAATAAAAAAGAAAGAGAAGAAAGGAAAAAGAAAGCAAACAAAAACAGAGAAAAGGATCCATAGGCAATTTCCCCACTCTGAAAGCATGTTCCGTTTTTAGCAGAAATAAAGCAGCTTCAACAGAGAGCAGCCTCTAAACCACATCATATTCCACAGGCTAGACACAAGACTGTCCTGTCTAAAATTAATAACGTGTAGGATGTCAGCTTTCTGTCTCTGTCTTCTCTAAATGTTTCAGCATCTTCTCAGCCATCCTGTCATGTGTAAACTCTCCTCTTCCATCTTCTGTCCTCAGTGTAGTTGCGTTTCCACTCATGCACAACTTTTCTTAACAATGAAAAAACTTGTTGCCATTTTCATAGACAAGCAGCTGCCTCCTGGATACCTCTTCCTTCCAAGGCCTGATTTTTGTTTCTTAATCAATTTTACTTGGGGGGGGGGACAGAGAGAGAGGAAGAAGGAGGAGGAGG
>NW_026067910.1:5252182-5257865 GCF_014885135.2 Alexandromys fortis | reverse complement strand
AGGAGGAGGAGGAGGAGGAGGAGGAGGAGGAGGAGGAGGAAAGAGAAGGAGGAGGAGGAGGAGGAGGAGGAGGAGGAGGAGGAGGAGGAGGAGGAGGAGGAGAAGAAGGAGAAGGAGAAGGAGAAGGAGAAGAAGAAGAAGAAGAAGAAGAAGAAGAAGAAGAAGAAGAAGAAGAAGAAGAAGAAGAAGAAGAAGAAGAAGAAGAAGAAGAAGAAGAAGAAGCAGCAGCAGCTCTTACCTAGGGCGATGATGTCACCAGCTTCTGGAGCATTTTGACACACTTGCAAGGTCAGGCTTTAGCTATGTGCACGCCCACTGATGCTTCCCTTATAATTAGCAGCTTTCATTAAAAGATCTGGCCTTTGGCAGCATTATCTCATTAACCCTGTAAACTCTCTTCAGAAGAAGCAGGTGGTAAATGTGGCTGAGTCAGTTTTAGAGAACTAGGACAAATTCAGAGGACATTTAATCATAGCTTATACCGGGAGAGCATAGCAGAGTCAGGAAAGGGAGAAGGGGTTGTCTTTTGCTTAGCTGACCTCTCAGACTGAGCACCGTGCAAAGCATTCTGCCCCACTAAAGTGCTGAACATCTGTATCCCTCAGCCTGCACAGAACCCACAGTAGCTGCCCTGGTTTCAGAGAAAGAGAAAGAAAGGATGCATTCCAAGCGAATCTGCTAGACAGAGAAGTGTACGTCCCAACACGAAAGTGATATCTCTGCGTGAGTTAGGAGAAAGTTGGGTGAGAAAAGGTCTTCTGAACTCCCTGCACTGTTCTGCCTTTCAGAAAGGAGGCCTAAACAGCTTCAAGTCTTAACAGCATTCTCTCTTTCTCTTATTCTCCTCACTTTGTATTTTCTAGAGGGAAGGTCATCCATTGCTAGACATCAGCTGCTTCTCAAATCTTGCCATCTAGTGGCCTAAGGAAAAATCTCCTGGGTGAGGAGGATAACACATCTTACACTTTTTTTTTTAAGATAATAGGCTAACCCTAAGTTTAATTTTCTGCAACATTAAAATAGACCCAGTTTTAAAATGTGACTTTCACCTGCAAGTTTAATTTCTTTAGTTTCATCCGAGTATACCTACAAATAATTAATCTAGATGCTTTCACAGCCATATGTCCTAGCTGCGTTCTTTGTCAAGTTAACACAGCTAGAGCAGCAATTCTCAACCTGTAGGTCTTGTCCCCTTTAAGGGTCAAACGACCCTTTTACAGGGGATGCCTAAGAACACTGGAAAACACAGATATCTACATTACAATTCATAAGCAGTAGCAAAATTACAATTAAGAAGTAGCAGTGAAGTCGGGTGGTGGTGGTGGCACACGCCTTTAATCCAAGCACTAGGAAGGCAAAGTCAGGCAGATCTCTGTGAATTCTAGGCCAGCCTGGTCTACAAGAAATAGTTCCAGAACAGGCTCCAAAGCTACAGAAAAACGCTGTTTCAAAACAAAACAAAACAAAACACCAACAACAAAAGAAGTAACAGTGAAAATTAGGGGGGTTACCACAACCTAAGGAATTGTATTAAAGGGTCACAGCATTAGGAAAGTTGAGAACCACTGGTCTAGAGTTATCTGGGAAGAAGAACCTATGCTGGGAAAATGTCTCCAAGATATTGCTTGTAGGTCTGTGGGGCATTTTCTTATTAATGGTTGGTGTGAAAAAGCCCAGTGCACAGTTGGCACTGTTATCCCTGAGCAGGTGGTCCTAGAAGGAATAGAAAGGCACGCTGGGCAAGCCAGTAAGGTGTGTCCCTCCATGGTGTCTGAACAGTTCCTGCCTCCTTCCATGAGGGACTGTGATCTAGAAGTATAACCCAGAATACTCTCTCCTCTCCAAGTAGCTTTTGATTCTTTTGTAACACTAGAGACTGAATTAGGACTCCATGGCCACCACAACACAACTGTAGATTTAATAAACCACAGATCAAAAATCTTAAAAAACAAAACAAAACAAATCAAACTGTGTCAGTACTGGGGATGGACCTTTCACCCCTCACCATTATTTCCCAAACAGCACAGGCTAACGGATATTTATTTATGTAGCACTTACATTGTAGTAGATCTTAAGAGTGGCCCGGGGATGATTTTAAGGAATAGGAGGATGTGCATAGGTGAACAAATTATTTGATGTTTTGTAAAGTGACCTGAGTCTGCTCGGTATCCATGAGAACCCTGGAGCCAATCTTTCTGCAGATACCATAGGAAAGCTGTCATTTCCAGTGGGTGTCAGTAGTACTATAACATGGCATTGGACAAACTTCAACAATAAATATTTTCTTCATGAAAGTTTAAGATAATGCTCATCTGTTATTTATATATGTCTTACAAGACCCTTGTAGGATTGTTATGGAAGAGCATGAATCATGAGCCAAATGGGTTGAGGGTGTAACTGAGATACGTATTATACTATCAGACATACATAAGTAAAGCTCCCTTAGAATTTAATTTGCTTGGTTCTACTACTATTTTTGTTTTTTTGCTTGTTTGTTTTTTGTTTTGGCTTTTACAAATCGTTTCTTCAAAATATGGATTCGAAAGCTTTTCCAATTTTAATTACTCTGAAACTCTAAATGAAAATACGTAAGTTGCATTAGAACGGGCAGAGCTGAATTCGGTCGTTGCAAAGCAACATTAGGGAATGAATCTGTTGCTTACGGGTTACATGTCTTCCAGTTTACTGTAAGAGAAAGTAAGAAATACAGCCGTACTCGTCTGTGCTCTCGTGACTAGAAACACTTCCTTAGTGACACAATATATATTGGGTCAACAAGCACATTTTAATTGCTCCAAGAAGCTAATTAGAAATCAACTTGAATTTTGAAATAAAGGTGGTTATGCAAACCAGGCTTGACCAGGACTAGCATCATATTTTAGAAAGTCCCTTGGTGCTGGGATGCAGTATCTCCCAGCCTCTGGGAGCCTTAAGTTTGATTCATTGCACGGGGGCTCTGTGAGTGCTAACCTAACCATGTCCAGTAATGGAGGGTTTAGAAGAGAGGCCATATCCTGCTTAATCATAAGCCTGCTGTGCGATCTCCAAGTTACTCAGGCTGTTGGAGCTTGTTTTCCTGCTTGTCAGCGGAGACCTCTCTCTGCTGTTAGCCTGATGACCAGAGAGTTTTTCCTTAGCTGGACTCTCTGAATGCCTGCTTCTGGCACACATCTGATTGATGCCAACTTCCAGTACGTACCTGATTGATGCCAACTTTCAGTATAGCTGATCGAAGCCGACTTCAGGTACATATCGGACTGATGCCGACTTCCGGTACATATCTGACTGATGCCGACTTCCGGTACATATCTGACTGATGCCGACTTCTGGTACATATCTGACTGATGCCGACTTCCAGTACACATCTGACTTTGTTAGGGAAGGCTTCTGAAACCTCCCTCGCAGCATCCACATTGTTTGGTTACTGACTGTATTTCTCATTGCTTGGCCTTGAACAGGTTCTGTTCATTAAGACAGTTTTTACTGTCGGAGGAGGGTCAACATGATGGTTTCTCTGGGGTGCCGTAGACAGAAATTATCATTTGCCAGGGTAATTAATATATCCTCATGCTGTCATACTAGCAATTTTCCTAATTAGAGAAAAATTACAGTGTAAAAAGACTGGTTTAACTTGAAGCTTTGATCTCAGGCTTAAAATATTAAACCCTAATATACTGTACTTGTTGGAAATGCCAGAAAGAAGAAAAAAAGATCTTTTATAGTATAATTTGAAATTAATTAAATAATATGAGCAGTGACTTTTTTGGAGAGTGATATTAAAGTCAATGAAATAATTGAAAAGAAATGATTATAGGAAGCAAGGTAAAGATGTATAAGCAAGAGAGGAATCTACATCTCTCACAGCAAGAGATACCCTAACTAGGGCACAGGCTGAATGCTTCACTGCCTAAGGGAGTACATTAGTCTCTTGGTAACTGGAAGGTACACAGTGCCCAGGAGTCATGGACTCCTAGCCTGAAAAACCTATAAAGTTGCCTCTTAAGGGGGTTAGGCCAAGGCAACTCCATGATTCCGAACTGCGACCAATTATCTCTCTAAATCACTCTCATGATTATTAATTCCAATGTCCATTTTACTCTTGTTAGAGGTCCGACTACATGGTGGACTGGCCAAGAACCCCAAGATATCGCTGACCGAATCATTTGTAGTCTTCCCTCTATAAGACCAGAGACATGGCTTGCGAGAAACAGTGGCAGATAGTTCCCTTAGCAAGTGCACTTTGAGCTTAGGTTCAGACTTAATGGTTGTGTGAGTGCATCATAGACTTTTAAGTCAAGTCACCTTTTGAAGTATCTGTTGTTTTCATGGTAGCCAAAGGATGAAGTGGAGTTTGTAGGGCAGAAGTTACAGCATGGAGACATATGAGCAAAGACCCATCTTAGATAGGAAGGGGAACCCGTGATTCCCCTCCTTAAACACCTTTATTATGAAGAGAAAGCAACACGAATGGACATTTCAGTCTAAGGTTTTAACCAGTCTGAGAAATAGTGATTTTGCTTTTGATCTTCCACAAGTTCTCTGTTTATTAGTTTCTTTCCTCTGTATTTCAATTCTCCATCTTACTACAGCAAAAAAAAAAAAAATGTCTTGGGAAGAACAGAAACAGTTGATGCAGTGGTCAGGCTAAACGTCCCAGATCCTCAGCAGGTTGACGTGGAGGATGCCCTGAGCCAGGGAGGCTAGGCTAGGCATCACCATGAGAGTCTGGTCAAAGAAAATAGATTCCCAAGTTATTACGGTGCATGTAAGCTTTAAGTTGCCACATTATTGTATTGTCCAGTGAAATCTTCCATTTCTAGGTAATTCCATTTCTCTGTTATAAGAGTCAGCTTTTTAAAGGGAGGAAATTTTCCAGCATTGCTAGGGTTTCACCTGCTATGCCACACATTATGGACTTCATTAACTGTTAATAATGTGAAAGAAGAAAAAAGTGGAAAAGCCACACACACACACCTATGCAGGGTATCTTTTTTCCTGTTTTGTCGACTGCGGTTTACATTCATCTATAGTTGAAGATCACCACCCTCTCCTGTTCTACCCTAATTCCTACCCCTGATCTAAGCAATATTTGCTACATTGAAAGCCCAGTGCTCCAGACATACCTGGTAATTCATGGTGACAAACCACAGCGGCAAGATTTAAGCTAGAGCAGAATCCAGAGAGGAAGGGATCTGATTCTTATTAAATAATAGACAGTGAATTCATCTTGATAATTTTATCAAAATGTTTATTTTTACCACTGCCATCTCCATGACTATGGAAAATTACAGAAGAGAGAGGGAGATTAATTCCTCTACTCTGAGGTCATTCACAATTACAAAATGTAAACATTAAATAGGTAATTATATAATTACTAATTATATTTCATGTTATTCTGGAAAACGTTTGACATGTATCCTAAAACCTATCATGGAGCCAAAATGCAGTAGGTAGACTCCTCCCAGTTGCTAGCATTAGGGCTTTTCAGGTCATAAGGTTTACTGAAAAATATTCTGGGATGTGAAATTCAGGCCCCAAGAACAGGATTGGAAAACTGCTCGATCAGTTTTGTCAGGTCTTTGTGACTTCCTGCATCAGTCCTTTCTGTCTCGGTGACTGTTAGCTTCTTGTCTCTTCTTGCAAGTGGCTGCTAGTATTTTTCTCCCTCCCTCCTTCCCTCCCT
>NW_026067910.1:5208624-5251908 GCF_014885135.2 Alexandromys fortis | reverse complement strand
CCAATTTTTTTTTTTTTTTTTTTAAAAAAAAAACCTGTATGTACACTTGTGGTGTGCATGTGTGTGATGTAAGTGCTGAGACCCATGTGGAGGTAAGAGGACCACTTTGAAGAGTTAGTCCTCTCCTTCCATTGTGAGTTCCAGGTTTTAAATTCGGGCCACCAAGCTTATGCAGCAAGAACCACTCTTTTCTCTGGTTATGTTTGTCCAGTCTGTCATCCACTGCGTATCGCATGTTTGGAGGTCTGAAAAGAATGTTTCTAATCTGCCCGTTCAATCACGGGACCCCTGGATAAAGTGTTATGCTGGGTCATTTCCAGACTCCTAGGGAAGCAATAGAGCGACTGCCAGACTCTCAAATGTCCACAGGAGCCCATTAAGAATGACCACAACGGCAGGAGCATGAGGCAGAGCAATAGTTCTTGGGTATTAAAAGCATTCTGAGATTTGCCAAATGGAGCAAATCCATTGGTGTCTCCTGCCTAGGAAATAGTAAAATATAACTCATATCTCCTCAGAACCCCCTGCCCACTTTATTCATTTCAGCGGCTGCTGTTTACTTCTCTTTATTTCAGAGGCTAGACTTTGCAGGGAGCCTTAGTGTAGCAGGTGGCATTGGCGCTTACCATGAGGTATTACAGTGGAGAGAACTGCCCTCATTATGTGTTTTGCAGATAATAATCAAGTAAGTAAATCTTTAAAAAAAAATGCTTCCCCTAGGAAACTATCCAAGCGAAACCACATTGTTTGTTGAAAGTAAGTATTTTAGACCATTAGTGGGAGTCGGGCAGACATTTCTCAGAACAGTAAAGTCAAGGCGATGCCGTGGGAGCAGAGAAGCAGACAGCCTCCTAAGTCAGGCTATGATGCAGGGGACAGGCTGGGTTCTCTCAGGAGTTTAGAAAGGAAGTAAACATACAAACTAGCCCTGGGCCTCTAGTTCTGTGGAGCTTTTCTTTGTTTCTCTCTCCTTTTCCTAAATGTTTTCCAGTCCTGTCTTTTTTTTCCCCAAATGGTGTTGCCTGAGATGACCTGTTTTTTTTTTTTTAATGTGACTAGGAAAACTGCCCAGATAAAAAGAATTTGACCCAGACTACTGAACTCACAAACATCATCATATCTGAGGTTGTTTAATTTTTTTTTTGGCTGTTGTTTTTGTTTTTTTTAAGTTAGCTTCTTAAAATAAAAGGCCATTGTGCCATATACTTCTGCGTTTTACTTACTCTCCTTAAAAAAATTATATTTGGCTTCCTTCCCTTTCTAAACAATTATAATTTTTTAATGACTTACCCTGAAAACTGCTGTTTCACAAGTCCCGCTTCCTTCTGTTACCCAGCAATTGCACTGTGCTCCATCACTGCCCTGTAGTCCAAGAGCAGCCTGTGTCTGACCTCTGGATAGTCTTTCTTTGCTCAGGATAGAAATCTTTATTTCCATTTTACAGCTGCTCTCTACTCCATCCTAACTGCTTCCTCCTTGCATGCACTCCCTTGCACTTGTGAAGCATGCGTGCACACACACACACACACACACACACACACACACACACACCTTTTCTTACAGCACCAAACTAGACCACTCCATGGGTAGAAAGAAAAGCTTCTTGTGGGAAGCAAACTGCCAGAGAATAGAGGACAACACCTTGCAGGAGAAGCTTTGTCAGTTATGCGGACTGGACCGGCGGCAGCAGCAGGAGGGGTGCAGGCTGGAAGAGCCTGGGAGCTAGCATGGGGGCTCTTTGGGTCAGTCAGAAACTAGAGGCCCTTTGTCTAAAGTGGTTGACCACTGAGGGCAGATACAGAAAGTAATGGCCTTCCTGACACACTGGACCCTGTCTCCTGAGATCCCTGAGGAATGCTGAGTTTAGGTTTCTGTTCACACGATAGCAGTCCTTCTTTCTGCCGGTCAGAGTCCAGCCTGGGTTGGTCCCAAGCTGTCATTAAGACACTGTCAGCAGCACTGCCATTCGGGATGGTTTGGACCCAAGAGAACTTCTCTCTTTCCGTGCTGTTTCTGCTCCTCTCCTTGTTAAAGTCTGTCGCTGATGGCTAGAACTGATTGTTTTCTGATGATTTTCCCAAAACATGACCTTCTGCCATCACGAGCACATTATTGTGGCTGCCTAGCCATCAGTTTCTCCAGGAGGTAATGTGACCCCCGTCTTCTAGAGGGGACTCTGGCTCCCCCACATAACTAACTACCTAGGGCAGATATGAACATAGAATGCAGAACATCTCCACACAGATGGGACCTAGCCATCTTGGGAACTCAGTGGTCTAGCCACGACAACCTGCTAATGAGGAGGATGGGAGGAGTGTGTACCACGTATTTCATAGAGTTCACCCCAGATCTTAAATTATTTCAATGTCTTGCTACTATCTTATATAAAAAAAACTTTTGGATATTATTGCTGTTCCATGCACTTCCCATGAAGCCTAAGATTGGAATAGAAAAATGAGACACTGGAATAATACCAACAGTTCTGAGTATAAAACCCAGGTGTTCCTCACCATACTTGGAGCTGAGGACTCGGGGAGTGGGGATGGGAGGGGTAGAAATTCATTTGTTAAGACAGAGGGTTTGTACAGATGTGGAGAATGCAGGCTCACAGCAAACTGGATGGAAACTGCAGGCCAGGCCAGAGAAAGCGCTTCTCAGCACAGTGCAGGCAAACGCATCATGTGTGCCCCATTCTAACCCTGGGCTGGGTTCCCCGCTTCCTCTAATTCTTCAGCTGGAAAAACTGGACGCTAATGAAATTAAGTTTAAGCTTAACATCTTCTTTGGCCACTGCTATTTGGCAAAGCCTAACTCACAACCTATATGAGCTGTTTGCCTTTCTTCTTCTTTTCTTCCTAACATATATTAAAATAAGTGGGAGCCCTTGGTAAACGGGATTGAATTCCATAGAAGTCACAGCCCAACATAACACAGCATTCCAGAGAAGGTTGGCATCAGAGTTAGCTAAATGTCGGGCCGTTTTTCTACTTAACATTTTTGGGCAGAGAGGAAAGGGGGTAGAAATAAATTAAAAGGAAAGAAAAATTCTTTGCGGTCATAAAATTTTCAATATTTTAAAAATGGTAGTATTAATAACCAAACTGACTCATAAAATATTTTAAGAACTTTTACTATTTAGGCTAGAAATGTCATAGGTAGGTTATTAAAAAGAAGAAACTTAAAAAAATATGTAGCCACTTAAATTTTTCTCCCATTAAGTAGGAAAAAAACTGTTATATAATCTAACACACACTTGATCTGCTCTGCTGTACACCTCAGGGATGGGTAGAAGAGACCTGTGGGGAACTGTTTCTTGTGGGAAATGTGTGTGCAGCCGCTCTGGGATACGGGTCTTAGAATTCAGGTTTGGGAGGAACCCAGAGGGCATATGAACAGCTTCATTAGAGTTCCAATATGAAGAAAAGGTGCCTTCAGGGAAATTATCCTTAAATTGTAAGAATTGTGTTTGGGAACAATGTTTTTCCTTTGATCCCAGAGAAGTATCTGCAAAGGCCTGATGGTCAGGGAATTCTGAAAGTCCCTAAAGCAAACCCCTGCTTCCTTTCACCTTATTGAACAAATGTCTGTCCTCCCCTTCTGCTTGTGACCAGGTCTCATAGCATTAAGTCAGGCTTCCTCTGGGCTTCTTCTGTCTTTGACTCTATTACTAAATACTCAGCGGCAGAAGTTTTAAACGTTCCATGCCAGCGTCTGTAAACTAGGCTGCCTCATTCTGCATAGGGGCCTCTTAATGTGACTCATTTATTCAGTGTGCCTATGGTATGAATGCACACAGATGCATATTCATGCGTCTTTGTGCGTGCATGCACACCTGTGAGTATGTATGTGGAGGCCAGAGGACAACTTATTGTTTTTCCCAAAGGGTCTCTCATTGGCCTGAAGCTCACCGAGTAGGATAGACCAGCTGGCCAGCAAGCCCCAGTGATCTCTTTTGTCTCCACCTCCCCAGCTCTGAGACTGTATGTGCACCACACTGTCTGGAATTTTTATGTGGGTTCTGGGGCTCAAACTCAGGTCTTCATGCCTCAGCAAACACTTTCTCAACTGGGCTATCTCTAGCTCCAGGATTTTATTTCTTTGTTTGTTGTTTATATAAATATAATGTTTAACTTCTCTCAAATTCATTAAAAAAAATTCAGGGACGCCAAATCTTTACCTCTAAGTCCTTAGGTTTTCTGGTTGGTTGTTTTACATTGAGTCTGAGTTATAATTGAAGTCATTACACAAAGCACCTGAACTTATATAAACACAAGTGTTACAGTGCATGGGAGCCTTCATTAAGAAACGGGAACAAAAGGATCGAATACTTACATACTAATTAGACAAGAATAGTTTGTTGCCAAAGAGCAAGAGAATTAGGCAAGGAGGCTGGGAGGGGACAGTTACATTAATGCAGTCTATAGTTTTCTCAGTCTCCATCTTGTGTTTAGGGATCCCATCTCCTGCTTTTAAAAACACCGTGGAGGGGCAAAGTGGCATTCTGTCTCTGATATGCAGGTACCATTAATTCAAAAGGCAACATGCCACAGTGACACATTCGGGGAATATGGCTTAGCCCCAAAATCTTTTAACCAAACCTACTCCTGTGGATTGGAAATAGTAACAGCTTTGGAAGCATTGCAATAGTGCAGCTATTTATAATGAATTTATCAAGAGAAAACTATGGAGCAAATGTTTTGGGAAACAAAACCCTGCGGAGCTTTCTGTGCATAAAGAAGCAGAGACACCGGGTAGACCAGCTGAATTCTGGGCCATCCGGCTTGTCTGGATTTCCAGTCGTTTCAGAAGGAAAACTTGGTCCAGACGTGCCCTGACCTCTCCAGGATCTCCAGGCAGCAGTTCTTAGCTACAGCCGCCCTATAAAACCCCTCTGAGCATTACAGAATGTTCAGTGCTCGAAGCTAACTTTCTACCAGTTAAGCGATGGTCTCTCAACAGGACAAAGGCAATAGAACATTTAAAGGACCCCTTGTGTTTTTAATGAGTATTTGTGTTTAGAGCGACCGTGTCCCGTGTCACTGTGGAGCAACTGCTGTAGGGTGAGGTGGACCTCTCGTTTCATACCCTTTCAACACTTCAAATAAAATAATAAAATAAGATACACTGAAGTTAAAAAGAGAAAACATTCCAAAGATGTGACACAGGCTGAAGAGCTGGGTTGAAATGAAGCCCGTTCTTCCATGATCCTGGAGGTGGGCAGAGCGCAGAGCAAGGACAAGGGCCACGTTCTCTATACATTTGCTCCAAGATGATGGAAACCGTTCAAGCTCGAATTCAGAAACACATTTTTAAAAACTGCTTTGCTTCCCATCCAGGGTCAGTGAACTTCTGAAAATCAGCCAACTGTTTAAGGAATAAAACTTTTGTTAAGCCCTGATTGCTGTCCCTTATGTTTCCTCCCACCACGGAGATTCCAACGAAGCCCTTGGGAGAAATAACCCTGTCCTGTTTAAGCCATCAGAGCTTGCATTATTGCAGATGCACATTTCTTTATGTTGACATCTAGGGCTCAAAATGTTTTTAAAATACAACCTATCACCATGTTCCAAGTCTTAGGTTATATACTCTACCAAGGATGAAAACATTTTGAAGTTTTGTCCTTACAATCATTTGTTAGTGCCAGGTTCTCTTTTTTGAAACCAGGCTCTCTTTTTTTGTCCTCATCTTTGAAATAATCCAGTGAATGTAATTAGGTAAATTAATTACTTTTCTCTACTTTAATCTTTTTTCATTACAATTTACATAGCATTATAATTTGTAAATATTTTCTCTTGATACTGATATAGCTATAGGTTTAGGAAATTATGAAAAATGAACTGGATGAGGCAGATAAAGGTAGCTATATAAAATTTAAAGTCTAGGGCGAATTCTAAACTTTTTATGAACTTCCTACCAAAGTAAATTTTATCAGTTGTCATTTTTAACTAACAAGAATAAGCAAGCTGATACTATGATCTCAGTGATATAGTGGAAACAGACTTGGGCAATAACTGTCCCAAATGTCCAGACACTGAATGCAGAGGGTCCAGTGCTCCTGACAGAGGCTAAGGCACTCGAAGAGAGACATTTATTCCCAGAAACATGTCAGAAAGTCACTCTGGGGACCCGTGTGCTATTGCTTATAATTTAAGGTGGCAGATTCAGAGATGTACTTATTCAAGGTCTCCACATTATAATTGAGAACGCATGCTTTTGATGGTAGCTACACGAGAAAGCAGTGTGTGTTAGCAGTCAGAAAAATAAGGGTTCAAATCATTTCTGATACCTTAACAATGGACTAACTATGTTAACCTTTTTGAATGTTGATGTGTTTTATAGAAAATGGAAATACTAATAGTCTTCCCCACAAGTATGCTTGAGGAATTTAGGTGAAACAAAAAAAAAAAAAGCAGTACAATATTAGCTAAGTGTTAAAAGTGAATTTACTGGAATACCAAGAGGAACAGAGCCATAGTTTGCTTCTGAATCCAAAGAAAGCAGTTCTTGAGAATGATACAGAGGAAGAGCATAAGGAGGGGACTCACCAGTTTTCCTAAGATTAAAGAAGATGGCTCTTCACAACAACGGAGTAGAACTTGTCCAGCAACTCTTCCCTATCTGAATTATCAGATGTTAAATATGAAAGGTCACTTTCAGGAATTTAGGGAGATACTCTGCTACTAGCAGGAATATATCAAGGTGCAGAGTCCTAACGTTTCTTTTCCGGACTTTCCCCAGGGATTATTAGGGACTCTTTCCTAAAGGGTTTGTTTCCAACAGCAACAAATACAAAGTAGGGTCATCTAAATGGGAATTCATCTGGTTGTTTCCTTATTATATTAACTACTCGCCTCATTTTTCTACAATTTCCCGTAAACCCGATTATTGTCGGGTTTCATTTTTTTTGTAAACAATACTTCCCAAGTAGTATTATGTGCTTAACTCTTATCCTGCATCCCAAGATACTGAGTGTCTGCTTGCTGTTTTTGAGGATGCTAATGTAGATTGGAGGCTTCAAGTTGCACAGGATTTGGCTCTCTTATTTTCACCTAATAGTTTAGAACTTAATATTTATTGTCTACATCCATTATGTCATTAGGAGTTGTAAAGGTTTCTTTTTCTAGTTCTGAAAAGCAATCAAAAGATCAATAAGGGGGCACAACATGGCATAAAATAATAGCTTTCATGTACTCGGATAACAGCCCCTTTGAAGATGTAATGGAAAGAGACACCATTGAGATGAGAATAGCAGCGAAGAACACCGACAAATAGATGGTGTGAGAAAATTGTGAGAGCTCTGAAACATTCCTGCAGCATCATGAGTATCCTTGGATAAATGGAACGGGCCCAAGGCTCTTGGTCAGGCTGATAGAACAAAGATGTCTGAGTGAGTCTGCAGTAGAATCCCAAACTATGAATTCTATCTAGTCTTCTTCCCCAGAATGGCTGGCTCCTCACATTGGAGCCATCTCAAATTCCCCAAATGCGGTCATTGACCCAGTGACATCACCACCGCCAGAGAACCTGCTAGAATGCAGCTTGCTTTGCTTCTCCCTACACCTCTTGACTCAGACACCTAGAAAGGGAATCCAGCGACTTTTACTTCACGAAGCCTTCCAGATGATTTCAGCGTGAGCTAAGTTTGAGAACTGCCGCTCTAAGATCAAATTTAACTCGCACTGGCGTCGCCTTCGTGCTTCCAGTCCAGACTCGATCCTGCAGATGTGGAGCCCGATTCTAACTTCTAACATGCTTCCCCTGGAAGCTGATGCTGCAGGTCTGAGCAATGCATGGGTTAGCAAGATGAGGGCTAGTCCATCTGTTCCAGCTCACTCAAAACCGTTCTATCCTGTAACCTCCCCCGTGCTCATTTTATTTAATTTATTTATTTCTTTATTAATTAATTAAAGATTTCTGTCTCTTCCCCACCGCCGCCTCCCCTTTCCCTCCCCTTCCCCAATCAAGTCCCCCTCCCTCGTCAGCCCAAAGAGCAATCAGGGTTCCCTGCCCTGTGGGAAGTCCAAGGACCACCCACCTCCATCCAGGTCTAGTAAGGTGAGCATCCAAACTGCCTAGGCTCCCACAAAACCAATAGGTACAGTAGGATCAAAACCCATTGCCATTGTTCTTGAGTTCTCAGTAGTCCTCATTGTCTGCTATGTTCAGCGAGACCGGTTTTAACCCAGTCTGAAAAACTCCGTGCTCATTTTTGACCCAGGTGTTAATGATAACTAATAGTTTAGTGTGTGAGCCCTCCCAACACCGTGTTTACTTCCGATGGAATTTAACCCGAAGCTCTATGTTCTTTTCAGATATAATTTAACCAAAAATAATTTGAAAATGCATTTCAAGCTTTGGTGGAGATATTTTGGAGAGGCACTAGTTCATGTTTTTAAACCATGACACGTAGCTATGGTACTACGTCAAGAAAATGTCAAGAGAAAAGCAAGGGAGGACCTTTGTATCAATTATATTTTGTGTTTTTTTTTCTGAGTTCATACTATGTCTTGTTTCAGGTTTCCCTCAAATTTAGTCACTTAGCACATTAAGTATTTGCTGGAGCTCATGGTTTTCCTGGCTCAGCAATCTGAACAGGACACAGTCCCATGTGGAGTAGCTCACATGTGTAGGGATGGCTTCTACTGGTTTGGTGCGGGTCTCACATCGCGGACCTTTCAAACCTTCCTGATCTTTTTTTCCTGCCGTGCCTGCTGTGTGAGGACCAGACTTTCCCAATGGTCTCTCCACACACTGGCTTGCCAGCTGATCTCCAATGACAGAACCACATTCTCCTTTCCCTCTGTTCTTTTCTCGACACTTGACTAACTTGGGTGTCCTACAGGGTGGCTGATTTTAACACATCATTGGACACTGCGAAAGATCAGTGAACAACCTTAACACCTTATATGGGCCCAGCTTTCATATCTATTTTTTTTTGTCTGAGGAGGGGCCTTAGTGTGAAGATCAGGGAGTTTCATCTTTTAGCTGGAGTTATTAATTCTATTTCATTTACCATGTGTGGTGGTTGATTTTGGATGTCAACATGATTAGATTAATACTCATTTAGTTAATCTTCATTTGGGGGTATGTCTATTATGAGGGTGTTTCTGGGTAAAGCTAGTGTTTGAGTTGGTGGACTGGATATTAAAGTCCTCCCGCACCCAATGGGAGTGGGCGCCATCCAATCTACTAATGGCTTGGAGAATACAAAAGAGACAGGTGAGGGATATATTTTCATTTTCTCTCCAACTTTCCTTTTTAATTAGCTTACTGTCTCTCTTTCCTCCAAGTTCTCTTCTGTCCTCCTCTTCTTTACCCACTACCATTCTTCTCACACTGAAAAACTGGTGCAATCTTCTCCTGCCCTCCAGTGTCAGAACTCCAGCTTCTCTGTCCTTTGGCCCTAAACTGAGTTATAACATCATCTCCTCTACTTCTCAGGCCCTTGAACTTGAACTGAACCATATTGCCCACTTCCCTAATTCTCTAACTGGAAGATCAGAAGTTCAAGGTCAGCTTTGGAGACGGTGATGTGGGGAGTCTAGTGCCGATCTAGGCTACAGGTCACAAACAAACAAACCCAGTTGTTATTTCTCCCTACCTATTCATTTAAAGGTCTCACATTGGCAACTTAAAACTGCGCCAGTGCATATGTCAAATAGTTCTAATTAGAGCTTTCCCCCTACCTGGAGACAGAAGGTCTGGTCATAAGTCACTATTTGAAAACCAGATGGCATTGCAAATGTCACACATTTGTGCCCCTATCACTACCGTGAATTCCTTGAAAACAGTTATGTGGATAGTTTTCAAAACCTTAAGATACAGTTACAAGAAAAAAAAAACATATATGGGGATATATGGAGAGGGCCAGACATTGAGATTTTGAAAGCCTCAGGTTATTGGAAAGTATGAGCAAATGAGACACAGTAATGAACAGAGCTTGGATTTAGCCTTAATGTTTTTCCTAATGAGTTTAAGGTTATAAAAGAGATAGACACTAGTCTGGCTCACGAAGAAACTAAATATCCTCTAACTCATACCACAGAAGACATAGAGGGAATATTGGGGAAATGAAGAGATCTGTCTTAGAGAATTCAGTAACCCCAAAGTCTAAGTACGATAATACTACTGTGCTACAGTTTGCACCTGCAATGTCCTTCAAAGGCCCAGGAAAGGGTTGAGCTCCAGTTTTTCATGGTTTGGAGGCGCTGTTGGGAAGAGGTGGGGTGTAGTGGGAGGACTTAGGTTATTGCAGGCATGCGCTAAGTGGGAACGCGGGAAGCACAGCCCATCGCTCTTCCTCTCTATTGCTTCCTGAGGTAAGTGGCTTTGCTATGCCTTGAACCTCACATGATGTGCGACGGGGTCACGTGCCTGAGGTGGGACAAGCCTGTCATGAATGCTAACTCCCGAAACTGTGAGCCAAGACAAGCCTTATGCTTTTGACAGCTGACTTATCTTAGGTTTTTGTCGTAGTGACAAAAGTGGATGACAGTTACTAGTTGAAATCCTTGAAATGAGCCATGGAGGGAAGGAATGGCTTTTCTGCCTTCTGCTGACTCCTAGAGTCTTAGCCAGTTCTTATGGCAAAGCTTGGGATCATTAGCTTTTGAACTATTGTACCACATTTCAAGTGGATAGCTGCATTAGATTCCTACTAGATGTGTGCACACTTAGCAGTGTTTTACATGTATAAGAAGAAAATAATATATACTTTTAAAAACATAGTCTGAGAACATATATTATATGCAAAATATATATAAAATTCTTTAGTTATTTGTCTATCAAGACTTACTTTATAAGTTTTGCTAGATACTTTGTTCCATTCCTATTGGAAGTTAATAAGCTGGATGCGTCCTAAAACTACAAGGCTTATTACTTGAGTCTGAACAAAAAGTTAGGAATGCACAGGAGTAAAAGACCCTTATGTACTTATGATTAGATTTTTAGGGGATAATTAAATTACACAAATGAAAATCAAATATCCTTGCATTTTCTTGTATCGACCCCTTGTCTGGGGAGACATCAGACCCTTTCACAGAGCGCATTGTCCTTTCTCTGATGTAACACAGCAGCAGCGGGAGGAGAAGGCAGCTGCCCACATTTGTTACTGTGGCTTCAGGGAAATTAGAAGTTGGAAGGGGCAGTGAGCCTGGGCTTGGGTGAGTCCTGAGATGTCTTCCATTCACGTCATTTCTGAGTCTAAAGGAAAACTTCATAGCACACATTGGGGGACCCTTCTGCCACCTCCAGATATCTAATTCCAGGGTGATGATCTCCCAAATGCTCCTGTATAAACTTTCCTTAAAAGTCACCCCGGGCCATTGGCTGATTCTTGCTTGGGTATTTCTCCTCCTGTTATGGGAAAAGGTCTCTCTTACCTTGAAGAGCTCAGAGCCTCATCTGAAGCCTTTGGAACTGATGCAGATGTCTCCAAAGCATGGACTAAAGGATTGGTAGGGCCGACACCTTACTTGAAACCCCATCTACTTACATTTATTATGTTAGTGGGTTTTTCCTGAGTCCATTCCCTTTGGAAGGTCATTTAAGTTTGGTGTTCTTTCTAGAGAGCCCATCTATGATAACAAATTGTCCACACTTCTAAAGCTCTATCTACACAGACATCTTGTCTCCACACTTCTGGAGACCTGCACCCTTTAGACACAAAAGAACAGATGCCAATTCATGCTTCCTGTCTCTGGCCATCCCCTTCCAAGGCTGTTGAGGAAACAGATAAGGTGTCTTAGACTTGTTTATGTCCTGCACTAAATACCACTCCACCGGAATCGAACCAGGAGACAGGAAGAGGACCTGACTCATCTCAGGGTGACTTGTCAGAGTAGGAGGTTCAGCTCTTCTCCTATTTACTCAGCAAAATTTAGAGGCTGCTGGCTTGTCGGCTTGGATAACTTTGAAGGAAGCGTCCATAATCCTGAGTGTACTGAATACAAAAAGGCTCTGAGGCTGGGAGAGATGGGCCCCGGGGATTTCTCCTCACTCCCAGCCTCTACTAAGCTACTTTTGTAGAACTGCTGCCTCCACCTTTGGCCCAGCCCAAGAGCTGCATGGTTATGGGCTCAGTTCTATCTGCTTTCTAGGTCTCAGTAGACAGTGGTGTATAAGCTCCTAGTCAAGAAGGGCTAAGGAAAGTCACTCACATTCTTTTTACTGGTTTATTTATTCTCATTTTGTCATCTCTGCCAATCTCTATGTCTCCATACCTAATACACACTCCTGATGCTGCCCCTCTGAAACTTGAAGGAGAGTGTTTTATGTGTGTGTGTGTGTGTGTGTGTGTGTGTGTGTGTGTGTGTGTGTGTTAACACTTCTGGACTACAAAGAGTGGGTGTTTTCTCTCATACTGATTCTCCAATGTAAAGTAAGTGTCCTACACTTTAGCTCATTTTTGACACTAACTGGAGTTAAGCATGTGTCCCATGAAGGTTTAGAACCCATTCCCCAAGAATTTTCCCTGACTTTGGATGCCATTTGGATGAGTGACTTTTGATTCTATTTCTTCATGAGCACTAGGTGCCCAGGCTGCTTACGGCTTGTGCTGGGGCAGCAGCTACCAGTTAGAGGCACTCTTGATTCTTTTTTTCACAATGGTTGATTCACTAGGGTAGCTCACACGACTCAGGAAAGCGTTATACTTATTACCTGTTTGGACTTTTCGTTACATTTGCTATGTGTGTGAGCATGTATGAGTGTGTATGTGGAGTGTTTATGTGTAAATGTGTGTATGTATATGTGAATATGTGTGTGTGCTTGTATGAGTGTGTGGTGTGTGTGTGTATAAGTGGTATGGTGTGGTGTATGTGTGTGTGTGTGTGTGTTTGTGTGCACGCACGTGTTCATCCCCTGATTTCCCAGCCCATTCCTACTCTCTGGAAGTCAAAGGATGAGGTTGAAATGTCAGCCTTTTAGTCACCTGGTTGTTCCTGGCAGCCACCCCAGTCTACAGATGTTTAGGAGTCACATCATTAGTAAAAGGACACATGGTAAGAATCCAAGGGTCTGGCTGGGCGGTGGTGCACTCCTTTAATCCCAGGATTTGGGAGGCAGAAGCAGGTGGATCTCTGTGAGTTCAAGGCCAGCCTGGTCTACAGAGCTTGTTCTAGGACAGCCAGGGCTACACAGAGAAACCCTGTCTTGAAAAGCAAAACAAATGAACAACAGCAACAAAAAGAATCCAAGGGTTCTAGAAACTTTGGGCCAAGTTATTATAAATCATAATCTCAGGATTTTCCGGGGCTGTCTGTGGCGCTTGGTTACAGTAGCCCAGTGAAACTGAGCCATACCCACAATATAGTAGGCTCCATGCCTGCACCTAGGATTTTAGTAGGGACCCATAAAAATGATTTTCAATTACAAAACAGGGGGGAGGGATGGAATTTTTATTGAGAAACATTTTAATATACAATATTAATGTATTGGTCTTTATATCAATGCAGTCTTGCATGTGGGCCTTATATGATTGTCTTTTAGACATTAGAAATTGGCCTGTGAGGGCATAAGTGCCTTTAGCATACAGCAATCATGAGGTAGCCCTGCCCCAGAGATAGACTTCCACGACCTGGCAGCCATGTGGAAACCTCTGAGTTTTAGACATTATATTCTTTCAGTTGGTGATTTTTGAGAATGGAGTTCTTCCGAGCAAAGGAATGTTTAATGTTAGAATTCCTTCATCTTGAAAGGTGTTGGATATATTTGTGAAAGGCTTCCTGGTGACCACTCTGCAGATGCCACTGTGCACAGACCCCCTCCCCCCATACCACAACAGACACTTGCAACGAGCGGCAGACCACTTTGCCAGAGTCTGTGGGCTGAGTTATAAAATCTTAGCATCTTAGCGCTTACAGTAACTGTCGGACCTCCGTGGCCCAACCCTCCACCAACTCAGTGTGTCTTTGTCCTCACTCAGCATCTCAGTTTTCTCTGTGTTATCATCTTCTGAAGAAGCTCTGTTGGTGAGAAAACGCAGAGGCATAGGTTGGTGCGGAGACAGCAGGACACTCTCAGAATAAGTGTACCTCTGTCCGCCTGAGCCAGCGATGGTTGGCGATTCACAGCCCCTGGGCGGAGCCCACCAGGATCATTGTTGTCTCTTCCTCTTGGGGGGATTGTTCCAGACCATCATCTACCACCTTGTGGAGAGCACTGTAGTGTTCCCGGTCTTGGTGGAATGCATGTAGCTCTGAAGCCGCCTCCCAGGCAGCAAAAGAGGGCATGGGAAAGGGATCCGGCCTCTTGTTTTCAAAAAAGCATTTCAGGTTCCTCTCACTCAGCTTGTTGGCACATTCCAGGAGTTTGTTTTCCAATTGTTCCTTCTCACTTTGTGCGTACGTCTTCCAAAAATTCAGCTGCAGATAGCTGACTTTAGATTTGCAACGTGCATAGCAAGTGGTCAGCATAGAGAAGAAGGATGCCGAACAAATCAGACACCATCCTAGAATCTTAGGGAAAAAGAGATATTGAGGACACAGAAAAGCAAAATGACGTCTCAGAGAGCTGGGTACTATTCCGGGAGAGAATATAACCATGTTAATACCACAGTCGTTACTGCCATCTCATCTCAAATTACTCTAAATGCTTAACTCTAAATGCTTTTTGACAGTCAAAATAAAGATGAAGTTGACTCAACGTTGTTGCTATGAAAAGCAATAACCAGAAAGCTGACAGATGGAAAGAGTGATTACTGAATAACTCACTCCTAAAGCACTTCCAATGGTATGGCTAGAAGAAAGAATTCTTTTTAATGCATCGTGGTTGTTATTTGAATGAACAAGCGGTTTGTGAGCCAGGTGTCCAGGCGTTCATCAACTCATTCACACACTCCTGATCAACTTTTCCCATGGGACTTTGTAGAGAGCAGCAGCCACTCTATGGATCCCAAGTGCATTGCTCACAGTTGAAAATAAACAGACAAGCAAAAACGATACAATAATTGCAGCAGTACATAGAAACTTTAAGAATTTAAAGCTGTTCTAAATGTTTAGAGATAAAAAGGGGGAGGGTCAGGTCATTTCAAACTTTGAGGATTGTTTGTTCTTAATTTCTGAAGTTAGAAAAAGCAAGCAGTTTCCTAAGCACGAATGCTCTTATTGGTGTTTTAACTTTAAAATCAAAAGTCTATAGTTAACCTATCTTCTAAATTTGCTGGTCCAATTTTGAACTTTTCATAATTTGAGTTAATTTTATATTTGAACAACTAACCAATTTCTTGAAATCATCTTTCGATTTCAGTTCAAAGGACGCTCGACAGATGGTCCCAACTGAGCACATGAGCAATAGCCTGCAGTTGGGTCCCCTCAGATCATATGAGAGCCAAAATGAGCTTTAACTCAGTGGTCCCCAAACTCAGGGGTTACTAGAAGGGTCTCACCCCGTATAAGTGCCATTTCTGAGTTGGTATTCCTCAGGCGAAACACCTGGCCTTCTCCTCACCATGGGTGTTCCCTGTACCTTTTTCTCTATTATGATTTTAAGGTTACCATCTCAGAAGATATTTGGGGGAACCCAAAGAAATGATAGTGGGCAAGAAGCTCGTGAGTTCCACCTGCTATCCACTCATTTGCAAGCGTCTCTTTCTGTCCTCTGGAAGCAGGTGAGGCACAGTCACTACCATAGCGTCCTGCTCTCCTTCAGCCATCGGTGGGCTTGTGGCTGACCCCCTCGGACCTTCCTTTCTTTCAGCATCCCTTCTTCATTGTGACTGGGCCTCCTGTGTTTGAAGCTATCTCCCCACACCTACCTGAGCTAATCCTGATGAGCTAGAAACTATGTGATCGGCTCAGATCGGCTCTCGCTTTCTGTACAACCTCAGCGTTGGCTGTTTCTCACTGCTGAGTCTTCTCCTCCCAGGCCCACAGCACCTAGAACTCCAGCTAGAATGAGGAGATTGTACCACATCCAGCCCCGAATGGTATCCTATTTGTCTCTTTCCCCAAATCCTGCCAGTTTTCTCCGCATCTTGAAATACTTAATAATGTCCTAGAAACTTTATGCCTCTTTATGTCCATTCACTCTAAGTAACTTTCCAGAGATAGTGTCACCATCCCCCACTGTGATAAGGATGGGGTTGAGGGTTCTGCACCACAGAGCTGGGGAGTGGCAGCATCAGGATTCAAAGTCAGCTGACTGCAAGGCTGAGCTCTTTCCACTACTCCGTTCCACCATCCTGAAGAACAGAGTCACCCAGCTGGGTTTCTTGTTGCTCTGCCCCACCCACCCAGGAATGAATGCACTTTTCCACCTCCGCCCACATGGCCAATTATTGTTTTGAACTGTGTGGTGCTTGCTGCCGTCTGAACCTCACAGTCAGCACCTGCTGTTGCCACATCTCCCTTCATCCACATCTCTCGGATATCCTCCTGTAGGTCTTAACCCCAAGTCCTTATTCTACCGAAAATTCAACAGGTCATTGTGGCCAAGCTAAGTTATAACCAGATGTGCATATTTTCTTTGGGCTTAGATTTAAAGAAGTGCTTACACAGTGATGAGCGTTTGGACTTGGCATTGGCTGGATGGAGCCTGGTGCCTGTGGATGTCAGCCATGTGTCATTTGTACTATGATAACATTAGTAATTAATACCTTCCCTCAACAAAAGACGGAATGCATTCAGGAGCCTGACCTGTTCCATCTAACCTATGCTTTGTGCATTAAACAAAGGAGTTTATTTAGGAACATTCTTTGGCTTATTAGTTTATGAAGAATATGATTTTATTACTATTTTAGATGGTACGAGCCAACTTTGCTTTGATGCGTTTGTTATAACCGCAAGTTCTTTCTAAAATAGTAAAAGTATAGTGTGCCTGTGCTAACAGCACTCCTGAGAAATGGTGACTCCTTTTGCTCCTATCTACTCCTATTGCTTCTTCTGACCTCAGAAATAGGAAATCAACTTTATCTCAAGGCCAGGCCGGGGCTATGTATGCATGGAGATCTGTGCTCATATACCTGGCCATATGACAAGTTCCTTCCCTGTGTTGATTAGCTGAAGCTGTAAATTACTTCTCGAAAGTAAAGCAACGCTCCAAATTCCGAGCTTCTAAAGGACGGCGGGAGCATCTTTAGCTGTACAGCATAGAGAGAAAAGTCATCATCTCTCTAGGGAATGTGGTCACTCTTCACTGAAGGCCGTCTAAAGACGGCTTGGCCCCTCTTTCGTTTGGGAAACTCTCGATCCCGGCAGCATCCAGGCACACAAGGAGCAGTGGCCAGTGTGGTCACTCAAGCGAGTTTCCATGCTCATGACACCGCCTGCTACTTTGAGAAGGAGAAGCTGATTTGGCTCGGCTGTATTTCGGTGGATGAAGAAGTTGTGTCTGCGATTTTTGAGAAACCAGCTTGAAAATTAAGTAATCGATAGAAGGCAGTAATGCTTAATCACAGCTTGGGGTTCGCACTCAGTGTGTGGCTTTTCGTTCTGCATTATTTACAAAGTCAACCCAGAGAGACGGCTTTGAGCACTTAAGTATTTACATATGCATAACCCAGAGGGTATTTTCTGTTTGGAAACGGAGACTACACTATCCAATCAGCAATTTTACTGATCCATCCTGTCCCTGAGAAGCTTCTCCTGAGATTGTCTCAATGCGCCATCCTGTTTTAATTTCCACTTAGTGTCAAAATATTCCGGCAAGACTCAAACTCTGGCCTGGCAGACAGGAAGACAGAGAGGAATCTCCAAGTTCACACTTGGAACAAAGGGTGACATTTGTCCTTACCTGAGACTGGGCTTGCAGGGACAACTTCACCTCCTCGTTGTCCGTGGGTGCCATGCTGCTTCTGCCACAGGAGACTTTGTACAGCTCTTCCCAGCACTCTTTGGGCTTGCCCTTGCAAATCATCTCCAGGAGACGTGTGCTCCTTGTCCCGCTCATGGCACATTCGTAAAACGTCCCGTTCAGCAAAGCCACAGAGAGCCACATCACTGGAGCCACCAGTGAACTCAGTGTGATGTGGCCCAGGACGTAGAAGAAGCGGCAGCAGCGTTTCCTGGGGAAGATTTTCTTGGGATTTATGCAGCAGCCAGTGAAGAGTCTCCACGCCTTGTTATTTAGAAAGAACCCAAGGATCAGTAACACCCAGGCAGGGGCAAAGAGGAAAACCAGCCCATAGGCTGTGTTCTCCGTGCTGCAGGGGCACTTAAAGGCCACTAGTGAGAAGAGACGCTCACTTCCCAGGGTCAGCAAAGCCATGAAGCTGTAGCCAATAGCCGTCTTTTGGTTAAGAAAGAATTTCAGAATGCTCTGAAACGCATCCATGTTGGAGACACAGGACGAGGGGAAGAGGAAAGAGCGCTTGCCTTGGTTTTAGCACAGCAGCTGTCGCTGTGGAGGGTGGAGCCCTTTTGAAACAACAGTCCTCCTCTGTCTGCCTCCAGCCAGATAAGGAAACAATGTCATTCCCCAGGAATGCTAATTTCCCAACAACGTTCAGATTATGCCTCCTACTGGTGACTGCTGACACTTGAGGGCTGAGACACTGAAGATGAAAAGCAAAGTGCACAGGTTCCTATTAATAATCTTCCGGTGGGCTTTTGATTGCAAATCGAAAGTTCCCACACAAATTATGGTACAGAAAATTTCCAGCAGGAGACTCGGTCCTCGTGGAAATGGGTTTCAGCCATTGACTGACTGGTAGCATTTCACAATAGGTTTCTTCTCTTGCTCTATGCCCTAAGACCTGGTAGACAGCGGTTCAGGTGTCCTAAAAGGGCTTGCACTAAAGACTTGAAACACCGTTTAGGATTGGGATGATTGGAATTTATGAGGGAAGTCTAGTATCTAACTAAACTTTCAGAGAAAAAGAGGAGCCCTCACTTCTCTTCATGTGACTCCTTGATTCAGATCTTGGTCATTTTGACACAAAGAAAACCCTTCTAGAGCAGACTTGGAGTCTACATGAGGATGTCTTCAGGCCTCCCAGCTGCCCACCAGGTGGTAGATTTGGACCTTTGCTGAAACACGGCGTGGCGTTTCATGCCGAGACACGTTTCTGTCTAAAGTGTCTCTGCCCCATCTGCACCCCACTTTGTCCACTTGTCAAATGCTAGCTTGCTCCATGCTCGTGTGTTCTAGGTCTAATTCTGGTGTCGAACATAGACTTCAAACTCATTCAGTAGCTTGATTTGCAAGTGACGACTGAACTTACACTGTGGCAGGCCCATGAGAGACAGGTGCTCCTCCATAAGAGCCAATTAAATTGAACCAAATGAGCAAATGAATGGACATTTTTCACCTTCAAATTATAAATAATTTAAGAAAATTGCTTCCATTTCTCTTATGCTGCTTTTAATTTTAAAATTAAGCTAATTAAGGCCTTTGGAGGATGGCAGCACGTCAAGCTGACAAATTTCCATTAATAAGCTTTAGAAGCTGGGCCTTGGTGTTTGGTGAAATTGCCTTGGATTAGGAGCCAGGAACTAAAAGGTCGGTCTTCACTTCTCTAAATACCAGATCACACATTTGTGAAACTTATGCTTCCAAAGAAGCAGTGGAGCCCGTGAGAGAGAGGGCTGATGGGTAAAGGTGAATTCCAGTAAGCCTGAGGATCCGAGTTCTATCCTTAGAACCCGCATGGTAGGACAGGGGAACCAGCTTCTCCTTGTCCACTGATGTCTGCCAACCACACACATGCACACACACACACACACACACACAACAAATAAATGTAAAATAATGTTTCAAGCAGAAGCGAGTCCCAGCCCTGCTTAAGATCTGCATAGAAACAAAGACAGACAGAAAGCAAAGGCTGTGAAGGACAGTTGGGGTGTCTAAGGTTTCTTCTGGCTCTGTGCTGCGGGGTTCTTGGCATCCTACACTGCAGCAGTCACTTTCGACAATTGCATTATCACACATTAATGTTGCTCCCACCACTGCGTCTTGCTCCTCCTCGAAGATCAACATCTACAGTATAATTCTGTATCCAAAACCACATCCCCATGTCTAATCTGCCCCATGGCACAGTATGTTCTCAGACCAGTGCCCTCCTCTGGTGGAATATGCCTGGAACCTCTGAACTCTTAATCTCAGGGTCTGCCACGATCAGTGTGGCATATACCACAATGTTGTGTTGATGCATTTTCTCCAAGGGTTTTTAGAAATAATATTTTCTTTTTACAAACCATATTGTTCCACAAAACCTAGTACTGTAGGATATTCTAGAAGAATTAAAAAATAATTTAAGAGTCTCCCATGGCAGATGGACAGTAAACTGCAAAGAAAAGTCTGGGCACAGATACCCTGGCTGCAGCCTCAGCTTGGCAAGCTTGATGCCGTGCTGCAATGCCCGGGAAATGGACTTCGGTCTGAGACTAATTGTTGTCATCTTCTCGCTCTTTATCAGGTTGCTTTCAAGATGTACTTGGGCATCACGCCGAGCGTGGCCTGTCACAATTCAAGCCGAAACGAATTCTCCCTGATTCTAGACAAGAATCCTCTGGCTGAGTTTGTGGAAGAGCTGCCTGCTGGACGATCTGCGCTGTGCTACTGCAGCCTGCTCTGTGGGGTCATCCGAGGCGGCCTGGAGATGGTAAAGCACATGCTTCATCTTCGTCATGCGTGTTAGCCATCCAGTGCTGTTCTCAAAGTGTACCAGCCTCAAAGGAATGCACAGTCTCTAAAGATGCGATGTCCGGGACCGAGCATGGCCTGTTACTGCAAGCCTGTCAGCTCAGCTCCTTGGGAGGTACCATAGGAAGATCAGGATTGTAGGTTCAGGGCCAAATTTGTGCTATAGAAAGCAAATTCAGCACCATCCTGGGCAACTCAGTCCGGTTCCGTATTAAAATTTTAAAAGTGAAATGGAAGACTAAGGACTTTTGCCGGAGAGAAAGAGAAGAAATCTGGGAGACGGCTCGGCATGTTCCGTTAAGCCTGAGAGCATGAATGTGGTTCTTAGAACCCACATTGTATAAGGACCGAGCTGACGCCTGCAGGTTGTGATTTTCCTTCACATTCTGCGGAACATGTTTATGTGAGAGCATACACACGCGCTAAACTGATTAGTAAAAAGGGAAAGAGCTCCAGGAGTAGGTCACGAAGTTGTGGCTGATGAGGATCTCTCACAGCTTAGTTTACAAGTAGCCTCTGCAGATTTGCTGATGCTAGACAAACCACCCACAGGTTCACACAGTGTCGGTGCCTTGCAGGCCACTGTGTGGACACGCCAGAAAGTTCCTTTCCACTTAGACCTCTTTGTAGATATAATCACAGCATGGCAGTCTGAGCTGCCAACCTTGGGGCTATGTGGGAGGGGACTAGCTGAGGACCTGTGGTACAGGAGGTACAGGTCAGTGCAGGCTGACTTTCACACCTAAGGTATTCATTGGTTTAACTGAGACAGTTATTAGCATCCGTACGGTGCCTGGGACTGAGCCTGCAAAGATGGACAAGATACAGAGAATCTCCTGTCTAGTTTAAGAAGTCACGTGCAAGAAAGTGTGATACAGGGGTAGAGGGAGACCTGGAGTAGGAGAGAATCTGTACAGTCTTGATAGAAACTCTGAACTGACTTTCTAAGGAACCATGGGAGTTAGGTGAATGCTTTCATAAAGTGAACAGGAAAAGAGTAATATTTCAAGTAGAAGGGACAGAATGTTCAAAGGCTCCTCAAAATAAAAGAACCAGAAACTCAGATAGTTCAGGACTGACATGAAGACTAAGCGAGGGACTGCCATGGGAAAGGCTTGAATTCTTTAAGGATAAAAGAAGGGATCCACATGACAAGCCGGGAAATTAAGTCTTCTATATTGAAAGTACCTGAGCAGATGCAGGTTTATAATCAAGGAAATAGGAGTCTGAAATTTACGTTCTAGAAACTCCAATCCCTTGTCAATCAGATGAGAGTGTACACTGAAGAGAGAATGCCGAGGGAGGGAGGAGAGCAGACATAAAGCTGGTGCTGGTAACCTCAACAAAAACCAAAAGGCATCCCTGGCAGCAGTAATCAAGAGGCAACTCCCTGGACCAGTACTTGTCAGGGCAGAACAGTCAAAACTCTGATGTCAGCTGGCAGAAAGGGACACAATTGAAAAAAAGAAAGATTGAAAAATGACCTTCAGGTTTCTGAACAAACCCGTAGGGGAAATCACAGTATTAACCAACAGAACAAAACTAAGAGGGTTGGAATTGACAAGGGGGGAAAGCGCAGTTGTGAACCTGCTAATGCTGAAATGTTCAACAAACACACAGTGAGGATTTCCAAAAGAAGTTGCCTCTTTTTTTATTCCTTTATTTACAGACAAGGTCTCATCATGTAGCACAAGCTGGCATCAAACTCATGATCCTCCTGCCTCAGCCTCAGAGTCCTGGTAGTACTGGTGTTGGCTGCCATGCCTTGCCCCAGTAGATTATATGTGCCTGTGGAATATGACTGACGAGGTGTCAGAACTGACAAAAATACCTAAGGAGATTCTGTGTAGTGGGAAGAAAAGTGAGCATGGTTAGAACTCTAGGAAACAAAACAAAAATATAGAGTTAAACAGAGCACCCAAACACTACAAAGGGCAGCAACATGGAGTATTCAGAAGAAGGAAACTGACAGAGAGTGATGGATGGGGTCACAGAAACCAGAAAGCAGAGTATTTCAAGAAAACTAAAAAGACCAACTCAACACATTTAGCTCTGCAGGTAGAGTTTTTCATCAGAACCACCTGCTTCCAAATAATCACATAGAGATTTATCATTAATTATAAATGCTTGGCCAATAGCTTAGGTTTGTTACTGACTAGCTCTTATATCTTAATTGACCCAAATTTTTTATCTACACTCTATCATGTGGTGGTACCTCTTTTCAGTGGCACATTCACCTCCTGCTTCCTCTGTATCTAGCTGGTAACTCTCGAGACTCTGCTCTTCTTCTTCCCTGCATCCCCACTGCCCCCCAAATCCTGCCTAGCTATTAGATGTTCAGCTTTTTATTAAACAAATCAGAGGGCAAAGACACATCTTCACAGTGTACAAAAGATTATTCCATAATATAATGCCACTTTCCAAGGCTTTGGAGAGGGCCTTGGTAGAGGCTATGATGAAGAAAAGATGAGTAATAAGAGAATCTGTCAGACTGGTGAGGCTGCAGCAGCTGACGAAGAGGCAACAACCAGCAGTCTTGTTTTCCCAGAATCTTCTCTATTAGAATGAGCTCTTAACCATTCTAAACCTGTGTTATTGATCTGCTCAATAAGGATCCATGCATATAATTTTATCTGTGGAAATTAAGGGAGGGATAAAGTAACTGATACTTCCAAAGTGTAAGACAATGGAGATAATTGCATGTATCTTCCTTGCAGATCCTTCATGATGTAGTACCCTAGATTATGTTAGATTTTATCTGCATCAGTAGGCATTATATCAAGGAACGGGGAAAGAAGAATTATAGGAGGCTACACTGAAAGGGGTAACCATATAACTAAAACAAAAATAGGATAAACAAGCCACCAGCTTTCATGGGTAATTATTTTGACCATATGTGTTGACTATGAGTGGTCTCACATGTCCTAAGAGCTTCAGCAGAAGTAGTCTGTGTGTTTCTTTAAAATATTTTCTGTTATATATTTTAAGACATAAAAAACCATAGAGAAGAAAATTCAGATATTAATTATAGGCCCTATATTTCAAAAACATCCACTCTCTTTCATTGGATGATGGGTGTGGTAGTTTGAATGTAATTGGCCCTCATAAGACTTTGTTGAGTAGATGTGGAGTGACTTTGTTGGAGTAGGTGTGGCCTTGTTGGAGGAAGTGTGTCATTGTGGGGGCAGGCTTTGAGGTCTCCTTTGCTCAAGCTTTATTCAGTGTAACACATAGTCTACTTCCTGTTGCCTGAAAGATTTAGGACTCTCAGCTACTTCTCCAACACCATGTGTGCCTGCATGCCCCCATGTCCCACTATGATGATAATAGACTGAACCTCTGAACTGTAAGCCACCACCCCAGTTAAATGTTTTCCTTTATAATATTTGCTATGGCCCATGGTTTCTCTTCACAGCAATAGAAACTAAGACAGTGGGTATCATGAGACAAGGATTTTACACTCTTTATGAGCCAAACAATCTGACATTTGGAGGCCTGTGGATTAGAAAATCCAGGTTCATTGCCTAGGAGTTTTTTATCTGGGAGGGGTGAGTCAGGTAAGGTTCAGTAAATATTAATTAATTGCTGGCTAGACCCAGGAGCTTTTCACTTACTACTCTCTTCTACCAGCTCCCCTCACTTATTTATCTTCTTTATCCCAATGGCTAAAAATAACTCTGATCAGATACTCTATTGAAAATAGGTCAGCAATACCATGCCGCTCTTACATGAACACATTTTAATGAATAGAGAAGTAAGCCCTTGGGTTTACTTCATTGTCTGGGAAATGGGAAATGCTTTCAAGTTGAAAAGTAGGCCTGGCCATCAAATATTCATGTCTGTAATTCAATATCTAATCTTATATTTATAATGTATTTAGTCAGTATTTTCCAAAGCTCTCAAGGCCATAGGCAATTGCTAAATGTTGTTAGAATAAGCGATTATATCGTTTAGCTAATGACAGAATGTTTTATGGCAAGTCAGCTTGAGAGAAATCCTATAAAGACCCATTTCTCTTCTGAAGTTCCGCTTGGCCAGGGACCCAGAGTGAGGTCTATCTCTGAGTCAGAAATTTGCTTTCTTTCTGAGATGGGTAGGATGGTTCACCCTTCCTCCAGTGCTCAGGCCATACTGATGATGTGTGGTCCAGATATCTCTGGAGAACACAGTTCAAGGTTCTTTATTCACAAAAGAGATGTTTCTTATCAAAAGTGAAAGACTGGAAAAAATAGATTTTGAAAAAAAAATTTTTTTTTAAATGACACAAGCCTGTTTTTTTTTTTTCTTTCCTAGGTTCACTTGGCTGCTGAAGTTACATTCTTGCAAGACAGACTAAAAGGCGACAGTGTGACAGAAATTGGAATAACTTTTCTAAAAAAGCTGGACGAGAAAAAATATAGACGGAAGAAGTGAAGACTAGCACGTAGAGTGCCGTGGGTGGTTAGCCGACCAGCGAGTATCAGCTGGACACACAGCGCAGTTTTGCATTGCCTGATGGCATGGGCTTTGACAGGCTTAGAAGCTTGCTGTGTATCACACAATTCCGCGATTTCAAATGCAAATAACTCCTGATAAAACAGCAAGCATGAATTCCACATATTACTCAATCCGTCCTCAGCCAGTCTACCCATCCACATACCTGTGGCAATGGGGAAAAAAAAGAAGCATCACCATTAGGGGATTATCTCTTTTCAATAGAAAAAAAAATGGACGAAATGATACAGCATTAGAGAGAGACAGACTCAGCCAGGAGGTGGTGCATGCTTTTAATCCCAGCACTCATGAAGCAGAGGTATGTGGATCTCTGTGAGTTCGAGGCCAGTCTGATGTGCAGAGCAAGTTCTAGAACAGCCAGGACTACACAGAGAAACTGTCTCAAAAAACCAAAAGGAAAAGAAAAAATTATATATATATACATACATATATTTGCAACACTTTAGTTTTTATAGATGATGAATATGCTTTTTCTCATATATTGTCTTGGCTTATGGTTTCAGCCACTCCCCAGTTATAATCACCAAGGCCACCTATTTATCTGGATGCCAGTTCTGAAGCATTAAATCTTATTATGTTTTAACTCATCTAGCTTTCAAGCTTACTTTCTCTAATTTGGAGATAGCTAGTATTGAGCAAATATCATGAGTGCCTCATGACATTTGGCTGGCGGAAGCCATGGAGATCAAATCTGAAAGTCTTTCGCTTAAAGCAGCACACTCTAGGTCCTTTGGATACGTTCTGGACCCTGGAATGTGCCCTTATTTGACTATACCCTCTCTTCTGTTCTGCCAACCCAGTCATCAAACCCACCACCCCGAAGGCAGCTCTATCTGATATTCTCATGGATACTACATATAGAACTAGTGATGACACCAAGATAAGTATCATTTTTTTAACTTTTACTTCATATAGCCGGAGAGAGAGGAGTATCTAGGAATTGAATTTATGCTATCAAAGTTGAGCCTTATACCTACAGCCCGGCTTCCCTGTGTTCACTGCTTCATCCTGATCACTGTGAGACCCCCTGAAAGCCACTTATATAGGGGCTTATATTCCCCCCTGCTTCTTCCTCCTCTTCCTCTTCTTTCACTTTATATCATATTGCCCAGTCTGCACTGCAGTGCTGATTCTCCCATCTCAAATTTCCAAGTGCTGGGATTTCAAGCATCATGTTTCAGATAATTTAAAAATTTCCTGTACCCACATTAAATAAACATAAAGGAATCAGTAACATTCATTTGTAGTAATAAATTTCATTTATATTTATATATGAATTATTTATGATAATATTTATTATCCTACATAATTATCCTATATAATTTATAATAATATTTATTATCCTACATTATAAGTTTTAGCACGGACATTTTATATTCCTTTCTGATATAGTCTTTAAAAATCTATCTTAGCACATATCAATTCAATGAATTTAATCTAATTGAGTTTAAATAACTCAATAGAGTTTAAAGTAACTTGTAGTCCTTCCAAAATGATAAATTTATAATTAGTGGTGTTTGACAGCTTTGGTTTTTAAAATCTGAATTCATTTAACCACGTGTAAAGAAATGCCATAATAATCACCCAGGAAGTCTTCAGTAATGTGTCTTAAAGTAGCCATGGGCTGCATAAATTCAAAGTTGAACGTTCAGTGAGTCTCCTTCCACTGATCTGGAAAGCCAGAAAAGAATGACACAGCAGTCCTTGCCAAGTTGTCCTCGAGACCTGAGAGGTGACCCAGAGAAGCAATAAATGAGGGCGTCACCAATGTCCCTGTTCTCAGAGTGTGTTTTCACTGTTGTGGGAAGTTCCATCATTGTGGTGAAGGGATACAGGAAGTTTTTTGACAGAGCTACAGGATTTTATTATGTTTCCATTTCACAAAACCCTTTAGCTTGACCCCTAAACTTTGATCAAAGCGGATTCTTAATATAGTGAAAAGCAGAAATAAAGAGGAAGGGACATGACAGCTCCTAGGTGTGGCAGAGAAGGAAGCTTATTATAGATATGTGGAAGACCATAGACAGAGACAGGGACATCTGGGAGCATCCAGAGCGGTCATGACCTTGAGCCCCGTGAGGAGAGACGGGAGGGGGAATGGGGAAGAGGAGAGAAGAGAACCAGATGCAGCAGCCAGGAGACCCAAAAGGCCTAGGTAACCAAAATAGTTGGGTTATATAGGGAAGGGTAGCTAGGGAAAGGGCAGCCCAGCCCTTGGGCTAAAGTTTAGGGTGAGAGACTCAGGCCCCCACAGATTCAGTGAGTTAGTAGCCCTAGCACAACCCCCAAGCAGCCTGGCTCCCAGTTCAGATCCAGTGCAAAGTACACACCCTGAAAACAGTACCAGAGCCAGGGGAAAGGACATTTTATCTTCAACCTAAAGCGGGAGAAAAATCCCCAGACCCTGAGACCTGAACCAAAAGAACTCCCTAAGCCCCTAGATTCAGAGCATATCAAAGATATTTGCCTCTTCCAAAAATTACAGCCAAAAAGGTAAAAAGAACCAAAGAAACACTATTTGGCTCCAGAATCAAATCAGGGCCATCTCTGCCTCTGACACAAAACCAGCCAATCCCTGTGCGGGGAAGGTAGACCAATCGCTGAGCGCCTAGAAGCTTGTACCTCCCCTCAGGCAATTTCTGACAATTGGGAATTCCCCTCAGGTCTAGAAATCCCCTTACGTCATGGGGCAACGAATCCCAAATCTGGAAGTCTGGAATCCTCCTCCCCCACCCCACAACCCTCTGGGGGAGGGGGGCAGTGAATCACAAGCCCAAAGGCTTGGAATTAACCCTCCCCACTTTTTGCCACTGGGGTCTCTCTTGCACTGTTCCTGTTGCTGCTATTGGCCATTGCTGCTGCTGCTGCTGCAGCCACTTCCAACAGACGGAGGGACCTGAGTTAACTCGCAATAAAGACTCCTTGCTTTTGCATCAGATACAGTCTTGTGGTGATGTTTTGGGGGTCCAAACTTGGGGCATAGCAAGGGTAAAGGGCAGGGTATGCCAGTTGGTATTGAGAGATGCTGGGAGAACCTGGTGACAGGTTCTCTTTGATATGTTCAATAGGCACCTTATCCATTTGTCTCGGGGCTTAAGACCGAACACTTACCATCGTTGCAAAGCCAAAGGCAAAAGATTCAAATAGATGTTGTCCAGATGACCCTCAGGATGCTGTCCGTGCTCTTTCCTAGAGGGCCTGTTTACTGTGTGCAGCTGTGGAGCAGGCCGGGGATGGGTGGGGAAGTGGAATGGGTGGGATGGGGTAGGAGGAACGGGGTGTGTGGTGGAATCTTCTCTGGAACGTTAAGCTCTTCTATCTCATCTTCTTGAGCTTCCTGCTTTTCTCACTTAGCTATTGGAAGTCCAGGCCCCTTCAGCAGTTGGGCTGTGGGAATGAGTGGAAGGTTCCCTGACGACTTGACCATGAAGGCCCCAGTAGAAGCTTGGAAAAGCAAGTCTATAATGTGCATAACCATGACGATGGCGCAACCAAAGAGACGGGCTCAGCAAATATCTGCTATTTTCTAAACAAACAAAAAATCTGTTAAATATTTCCTAACATACTAATGCTGAGTATAGCTATTATTTATTCGCTGTCATAGGTGAGAATTCTGCTAGGGTTGTAGATTCTGGGTAGTCGTGATATTTCACTGTCTCATCACCCCAGCTATGGAAGCTAGTTAGCATCTTCTCCATAATACACGGTAATTTTCCCTGCCATGGACCCTGGTACAGCAAGACACCTTCTAAAAAATACTTAAGAAAAAGACAAATTTGCTTACTTCACTTGCATGTTTCTTTTCTTGTGTGTCTCTGTGTGTGGTATGCATGTGTGTGTATGCAGTTTGCATGTGTGTGTGTGTGTGTGTGTTTGTGGGAGCCTGAGATTGACACCGGGCGTCTTGCCTAATCACTCCCCACCTTATCCATCGAAGTAGGAACTCTCAATGGAACCCAGAGCTCGAGGATGCTAGTCTAGCTAACCAGCTTGCTCTGCCTCTGCTTTCTGAGTGTTGGAATCACTGGCAGGCCTCCATGCCTGCCCGATATTTATGTGAGTTCTAGGAATTTGAACTCCTGTCTCCATGTGCATATAATAAACACTTTATGCACTGGGCCTCCTCCCCAGCTCCCATTATTTCATTTAAAAAAACTGTCTAGTCACTGAAGTTCCTCTGTCTACAAGCCTTACAGGATTTTAGCTGAACATGATCAACAGTCAACCAAGAGTATCTATGGAAATGATCAGCTGACAGTGAACTTTCTTCTAATGCCTAGACTGCACCTTCTAATGTTCCCAAGGTTCAACCACATGTTAGCATGTGTCAGAATGCCCTTCCTCCCTTTCATGGTAAGTAAAAGATCTTATAGATATGTCCATAGATATTAAAATACACGCCTTTAACATTCATCCAGTGATGGACACTTAAACTGTTTCCACATGTTGGCTGTAACAAGCAATGCTGCTAAGAACATGAGCGCACAAAGATCATTTTAAGACTGCTTTCAAGTGTTCTCATAGCTAGCCAGCAGTGAACATGATGGATGATAGGTAATCCTATTGTGAACTTGCTAAGGAGCCAGCACAGTGTGTACCACAAAAGACACATCATTTACATTCTTACTAAAGGCTCACAAGATTTGATCTTTCCACTCCCAAACTGGTTACTGGCTGTTTCTTCTGTGTGCACGTGTGTGAAGACTGCATGCCAAAAGGAACTTATATGCTCAGATTCCATGCATGTGATGTGGAGGCCAGCGGTTGACATCTGGTGCCTCTTTCCACCTTATGGGTGTCACTGCACTCAGTAGTTTATTATTATTATTATTATTATTGTTATTATTATTATTTATTATTATTATTATTTTGTTTTGTCTTTCAAGACAGGGTTTCTCTGTGTATCTCTGGCTGTCCTGGAACTTTGTAGACCAAAACTTGAACTCACAGAGATCCACCTGCCTCTGCCTCCCTGAATGCTGGGATTAAAAGTGTGCATCACCATTACCCAGGTACACTCAGTTTTTTTTATATGGGTGTTAGGCATCCAAACTAAGGCCCTCATACTTTCGTGACAAGAGCAAGTAGTTTACTGACTGACCATCTCCCTATCTCCTCAAAGAGTAATCTTTTTTAAAGTGTTATTAATTTAATCCTCTGTGCTTATGACATACATTTTATCTATTTTGTTACTTAACATATTATAAAAATCATCATAATAGTAATATAACATTGCATTTTGTACCTATGTTGTGGTTTGTTCAATCAGTAATGTATTGATAAATGTAGGGCCCAGGGCATCTTGGTATACACCAGCCGTTTGGCTACACTGACAGACAACTTGAAAAGCAGTCTTAAAATGATCTTTGTGCGCTCATGTTCTTAGCAGCATTGTTTGTTACAGCCAACATGTGGAAACAGTTTAAGTGTCCATTACTGGATGAATGTTAAAGGCGTGTATTTTAATATCTATGGACATATCTATAAGATCTTTTACTTACCCTGAAAGGGAGGAAGGGCATTCTGACACATGCTAACATGTGGTTGGACCTCGGGAACATTAGAAGGTGCAGTCTAGGCATTAGAAGAAAGTTCACTGTGAATGAACTTAGAGCTATTGAAATATGTACTTTTTAAAGACGACCAAGATTATAAATCTCATGTTATAGAAATTCTACCACAATGAAGAAATTTAAAAACAATGCATTAAGTACCCACAATAAAGGATCGATCAAACAAACAAAAAGATATTTAAGGAGTATTCCAAGTTTTAATATACAGTCTTTATATGAATCACAATTCAAATGACTGATATCTTCATGACACTCACAGACTAAAATGTGTTCTAGGATGTTAGAGAATTACTGCTTCTCAGATGCAACGATGGCGGTGTGAGTTTTGGTGTACTTTGAGAATATCCTATTGAAGTACACACACACACACACACACACACTCACTCACAGATGAAATGATGTTGAAGACATGCCTGGAAATAACCTAGCAGTAGAGCAAACAGTGGCACTGCAGATAAGATGGACAATATACTGACGACTGTTGAAACTGGCATGTGGACATGTTTGACTGTAAGCAGGATTTGGGTTTTATTGTTACCATTATTATTATTTTGCTTTTGTTTGTTCTTGAATCTTCCCTTTAAAAGTCCTTGTTTAAAAATACTAAGAGTCTAGACACATTAACAATTGTTAAATCTATGTTTATGGTGGGCTAATTATAGTGTTCTATTTTTCTATGTTTACATAATAGTAACAGAGTTTTTGAAAAAAAATCCTTCACGAGATTGGTTCATCTGTATCTGACTTACCTGATAGTATCAGCAACTTCTCTTCTGCTCCTCCATTGTCCACAGGAAAGCATTAATCCCATGTGTGACAAACAAAGTGGCCCACTCCCTGACTTTTCTCTAGTTCTGTGCCCAGTGGCGCTGCAAGGCTGAGAGAGGTTGATTGCTGAATGCCTAGTGCTCTCCCTACCTCCTTGACTTTCCAAGGCTGTGAAATGCTCCTCCTTCTGGTCAACAGGTAATCAAGCAAGCTTCTAAAAGTGTCCCCCATGCTCAGGTCTCATGCCTTCTCTCAGAGCCCTTCTCCTAATTCTTAGTTAGTGTATGTCTTGCCTTACTTATTCCATGCCATGTGATGCTACTCCCTGAGAACCAACAGTCTATTTCTCTGACAGGTGCATGCGTTGGCTTTTTGTGTACCCATTGCCTCACTGGTCTTTCCTGACCTCTAACACTGTGGTCATAGAATGAATATGTGGTTAACATTCTGTAAATACACTAGCTTCTGCTTTAAAGGTTTTGGGCGGTGTTACAAATAGGGAGAGAATCCAGAACAAGAAACAGATTAGGTTTTCATACCTTAATTCGTAGAGGAAACCACCACCACAAAACGTTAAAGCTGGCTACAGAGTGACTGGAACTCAGTACACCACAAACTTCTCCTCCAGGAGCACATGGGGAATCTTCAGCTGAGGCTAATGTCTGTTCTATAGATACATCGACCATATCAGAAGCCCCTTGGGCATTGCAGATGTCAAGTAGCGGTGGGAGCACTGACATCCTTCCTGATGCTTCCCTATCTTTAAGTGGATATTTCTACAAACAACACTGCTTCTTTATTTTTTATTTGCTCTTTAAAATGATTTATGAAAATAGTTTATGGACCAAGATAAGACTATAAGCCACGTGCCTCTTCCTCTCCCTTCCTGACCTCCATGACTGCTGCTCTCACCATGATTCCCTGTGGGGTACCAGGTACCAGTACCTCCTGCCTACCGTATCAAGCCAATTCTTCTGCTGTTTACAATGCTTCTGAAGGAATCACACCCATATTTGGTTTTTGTTAAGATTTTTGTGAGAGGCACTATTTTTCAGCGCTTGCATAGGAAAGATGGCCTTTCTCACACATAGTCCACACCTCAACAGCACACCCAGGGAAAGTTGCTGGCCCTTTGTCCTTTATTAGAGGGGGGTTTGGAGACCTTGTCATCTCTTTTACCTTTTCCTCCTCATTTTAACTGATTTCTTCAGATCAACACACTTGTGAGAGAGGGCACTGATGTCCGCTTCTTTCAGGAAAGAATTTCAAGGACTTTGGGATGCATTTTAACGTCACCACAAATGACTTGAATGAGATCTAAGTGGTTTCCCAACAAACATTATTGTACTTCTTTCCTGTCTCAGGCCCTCTGTCTGGACTGATCCTATGGGTAGAATGATATTTGCCCTGTAATTCCTTTAAGACATCTCCTTTCAATTCTTATCTATAGGACTTTCCCCTCTGTCTTCCATGGACCCCCTTGTTTCTTTGCTGCAGTTCCTTGCCTTTACTAGCGTACTTTGTTGCTTTAGAAGACTGTGTGCTCTGATGGTGGTCAGAATGAAGAGGAGATCATGCTTGTGAAAATAATAGCACCCACTTCCCAGTTGCTTTTACGAACACAGAGCTTTTTGAGCCCTTATTCTCAGCCTGTTCTTTTGGTCTGGTATAATTGAGGACTTCGCCCATCGCCTTGATGCTCTGACGCTGTAACACGCATCCTCCCACCTGGGTATGTATCCTTCCGCCGTGCTGGCTGTAGCCGCCAAGTCCGTACCTCTTGCCGTTTGGAGAAAACTTGCAAGTGATTTCTTTAATGACACCTCCTATTTCCCTGATTCCTTCTGGAACCATATCAGAAGGACATTGGACTCTTGGAGGGGTCCCCTAATTTTCTTCACTATTCTTGCTTTTCTATTTATCTTAATCTGCTGCATCAAGGGATTTCCATCCCCCTAAGCTTGTCTTTAATATACTTGATTCCATCTGTTACCATCTTGTTGGTTTCTAAGTATTCTTTTGTTCTTTAAATGTTTTAACAGATTTTTATATTCATTTATATGTGTGTGTGTTCCTTTTATAACCCCGAAGTCATTAACAATAGGGTTTTTTAAGTTTTATTTAAAATGGGTTGTTTCTGTTACTTCCAGTAACTTTTCTTCCTGTTTGTTTTAGCATGTGTCTTTTCTCAAGTCTCTGGAGTTTCTTGGCTATCCACTTATTTTAAATTTTAAAATTACATTAATTTATCATGCATACTTGTATGTCTGTGCATGTGTGCACCTGTGCATATGAGCAGGGGTCATCGTGCTAGTGTGGGGGCTGGAAGACAACTTTCGGCAGTTGATCTGTCTTCCCTCCACCTGGGACCCCAGAAATAAGACTCAGGTTGCCAGATTCAGCAGCAAACACATTTTCCCCCTGAGACACCTTGAATGCTCCAGCTATCTCCTTATAGTAAATAAAATAAGAAATTAGGTGATTATGTATTTCAACATAGATAAATATGAATTTCATATTGTGTCATTTTTATTAAAATCTTTTCATTTGGTCAGTCGAGCTAGAAGTTGGAAGTGCCTCTTAGCACAAACTGCCTAGAGAACACAGGGAAAGGGCTAGCATTTTAGAAGCATGGTGGGGGAACAACAACAAAAAGCACCCAAGTTTCAACTTAATTACCATTGACTCACTATCATGTCCCTCCTTCCAACTATTCCTGCCACTCTCTTTGCCTGGAAATACTTTCTAAACACACCTGAGACTGAAATTTTCACCCTCAGCTCTCAGTTGAGCGGGGTGGTGACAGGTGACAATTTCTGAGGAAGATTTCTTTTCAATAGAAATGGCAATCCAGCCCCACTGCTAGACGCCAGATGCTGTTCATTCCTGAGCGGGTTTACAGACTCTGTGGTGTAATCACGTAGTTCATGACCCCACTCTGGCCTGGGGTTCCGACTCCTTGACTCCTCGGGTCTGCTGGAACAATAAGCACCTGCTTGTCCCTGCAGCATCCTCCAGATCATGCTTCCTTTTCTTCTCTCCTTGTCTCTGGCTATTTCATGCCTCTGGAAAAGCATCTTTTGATTTGATTTTTGTCATGACTGACTATATTGCTTCAAGCAAAAGTTTTCTTTGGAAGTTCCACTTTCAACGGCCTCTCATTGGATCATTTATTCTATTTTTATTCTTTTTGTTTTCCACAGGAAGGGCAATCATTTTTACAGGCAGAGTTACCCGAAAGCACAGAGACCTCACCTCTGGCCTGACTCCAAGAGGGCAAGGACACAGGAAAGGAGAAGAGAAGGTCAATGTCAGATCTCAAATTGGGACAGGAGTACTGAGGCTCCAGAATTGAAGAAAACAATATATTTAAACAGCTTCACCATCTGCAAGGAGAAGTGGGCAACCACTAGCTGGGATGGGCATGCCAATGAGCCTGTGGAATCCTGCTAGTAAGGTTGGAGGCAAGCAGACTGAAAAGTTAAAACGAAATGTGACCCCATTAAAGTCTGTCTTCTGAGTTTGCACATTAATCCAATAACAGTTGCTCCATCAAGGAGTCCTGGGCAGAGCTGTAAACCCAGCAAAAAGAGTTGTTTTGATTTTTAAGAAGTGCATATGGATTTGATTTCATGCTCTGCCCTCTTTCTGAGTGCATTTATGTGTCTTTGAAGAAGCCTGGACACATGGCGACCCCATGACTATGAGATGAGTTTCTCTCTCCACTCCATGCTACCCACTCCCTCCCTTCCTCACCCCTACAAGCATCTGAGTGCTCAGCTGCTCCCTATCACCTGGCAGCTCTGCTCTGGCTTGAGGTGGGGGCTAGAACACATACAAAGAATACACATATGCATGCTGGGAAAGACAAGTGGCCCCAACCTATGCCTGCTGTGGGGAAGCCCCCTTCCATGCTGGTTAAGGCTTTCCAGGTGTGGCTGGTTTGGGGAGTGGTCCCCACACCCCTGTAAATTGTCCCCTCACTTATGTTCTGTGAGGAAGTCCAATAAATTTATTGGTTTCCTGAAGTGAGTTTTAGTGGAATTGTGCCTCAGTTTGTCATTGTGACCTTAGGAAAAGGAGTAGACTGTGACTTACATCTCCATCTGGAAAGGAGAGAGAGAGGACAGGGAGAGGATGAAAGGGAATGGGGATAGGGAGAGGAGGGGAAGAGAGGGGCAAGGAGGAGGAGGGGTAGAGAAAAGAGGAGAGGGGAGAGAAAGAGAAGGGACAGGAAGAGGAGGGGAGGAGAGAAGAGGGGAGGGGAGGGGAAGAGAGGGGACAGGGAGAAGAGAGAAAGAGACAGGAGGGAAGGAGAGTGGACAGGAAGAGGAGGAGAGGGGAGGAAACGGGGAGAGAAGGAGAGGAAAGGGAAGGGACAGGGAGAGAAAAGGAGGGAAGGGAAGAGTCAGTCATGGGAGAAGAGAAGTTATTTTGGAATTAAGTTGGCCACTAGACAAAGAAATTCAAAGAACTGAATTCTATCTTGTTTGGGGGTCATGGGCTCAAAATATTTTCATGAGGTTTCTCTGGAGTCTGATTTTAGCCAAATGAATACCATGATGGCCACTAATTCTTACAGCAATCAGGTTTTTTTTTTTATGTGTTTCAACGTTGTCCATAAGTTACCAAGTAAGTCAGGCATCCCTGCTCTCTAATTTTTCTTCATCCTAATTGTTTCAGAATTGCACTTGTGGAGCCTGCATCTCATCTGGGAAGACATTGTCCTTTCAACCAAGGCTGCTACCCAGGGTATTACCTGTAAAACAATAGTACTTCCAGGTCAGTGTTCTCTCCAGCAACACAACCTGCTGTTCTTAGCCTCCAGCATGCTATATTATCCCCCAGGAACTCAGAGGTGGGAAGACCTAATGCAAATGACATCTCTCTACTCTTTGCTCCACCAGAGTTGATAACAGCCTCATCAATGGTCCAGAAATTTCATTTCTCGCCAGCTTCCACCATTCTGCAGGAGGCTTACATATATAGGCACATTAGTTATTACTGTGGCAGGATGCGTGAAGAAGCAAGTTAAGGTAAGGACGGCAAAAGCTTGGCTTGACTGTCAGTCCAGTGTGGCGGGGAAGTTAGGCGTCAGGAACTTGAAGCAGCTGATTATCCTGTATTCACAGTCAAGAACAGAGACTGTAAACGCTGGTGTTCAGTTTCCTCTTTATTCAGTCAGGAGCCTCGGCTCTTGCAAAGGCCATACCCATAGTTGAGGTTCCCACCGCAGTTGATTCAGTTCTAGAATCTCTTTCATGTGTCCTGAGCTTTGTTTCCATGGTATTCTAAATCCCATATTGCTACAGTATTAAACATCATAGTAGGTAAATATTGAATTCTGGACATGGCGTCAAAGTAAGCAGAGAAAGCAGAATTAATGCAGCAGAGAAGTGTGGCCAAGCCTCACAGCCTCACATTCTGGTGATAACAGATGTGGAAGAATAGTCAGATGCCGGCTTAAACCAGAGATCACATGTGAGAAAACTGGAAGCGGGGGTGGGGGTGGGGGGCAACGGGTTAATATTCTTCAGTGACAAAGTGCTCTGGTTCCATTTACTAAATCTGAAGTCACATCAGCCCTGAGCATATGCAGATATGCTCTCCACCTGGCTAAAAATAAAGGTGTCTAGTTTCTAATTCAAGGAAGAGACATAGCACATAGAAAGTGCTAGAGGTCGGGGTTGATGGTTTCAATCCTTTAATACCAGCACTAGGGAGGCAGAGGCAGGCAGATCTGTGAGTCTGAGGCCAGATTGGGAGTTCCAGGACATCCAGGGCTACACAGAGAAGACCTATCTAGAAGGAAGAAGAAAAAAAGTGCTATTAATCCCAAACTCTATCAAGAAGCTGCTTATGAAGGTCAGTTTCTTTTTTTAAATTTATTTATTCATTAAAGATTTCTGTCTCTTCCCCACCACCGCCTCCCATTTCCCTCCCCCTCCCCCAATCAAGTCCCCCNAGCAGAGAAAGCAGAATTAATGCAGCAGAGAGTTGTGGCCAAGCCTCACAGCCTCACATTCTGGTGATAACAGATGTGGAAGAATAGTCAGATGCCAGATTAAACCAGAGATCATATATGAGACAAGTGGAAGTGGGTGGTGGGGGTTGCAGGTTAAAATTCTTCAGTGACAAGACAAAGGACTCTGGTTCTGTTTACTAAATCCGGAGACACATCAGCCCTAAGCATATGCAGATACAAACTCTCCATTCAGATAAAAATAAAGGTGTCTAGTTTCTAATTCGAGCACATAGAAAGTGTTATGAGTATCCCAGCCAGCGGGATATGAATACAGGTCTTTGCTTCTGGCATATGAGGCCAGGCATGATGGTTGCAAACCTTTAATACCAGCACTAGGGAGGCAGAGGTAGGCAGATCTTAGAGTTTGAGGCCAGATTGGGAGTTCCAAGGGAGCCAGGGCTACACAGAGAAGCCCTGTCTAGAAGGAAGAAGACGAAAAAGTACTATTAATCTCAAGTTGCTTATGATGGTCAGTTTCAATGGTAACTTGCCACAAAGTAGAATCACCTGAGTAGGGAGCCTCAATTTAGGAATTGCCCTGATTCCTTTAACTAAGATAATAACTGGGCCACGCCCACTGTGGGCGGGGCCATCCCTAGGCAATAGGCCTGGGATGCACAATAAAACAGGTTGAGCAAGTAAGAGGAAGCAAGCCAACAAGCAGCAATCACTCCCCCATGGTCTCGGCCTCCAGCCTCTGCCCTGGCATCCCTTTATTGTGGATTGTGATGTATGTGCACCAGACAATTCCTTTTCTCCTCTAAGTTGCTGCTGGCCAGGGTTTATCCAGCAACAAAACCCAAACTAAAAACCTGTCCCAATTGCTCACCAACGCTTTTGCTTAAGTACTGAAATCCTCAGCCCCGTGAAAGCCGCCCAGTTCTGAACATTGGCTAACCAACCAGTAGTTTCACTTCTTTCACTCTTCAATTTACACACACACACACACATACACACACACACACACACACACACACACACACACCCCGCTCCTATGGCCCAATGTCTAGAAATCTATTTCCATAAAAAGCTGTACGAAGTTCTCAGATTCTTTGCCAATGATAGCCAAGCGCTGCAAGTCCCTCTTTTGCCCGGGAGCCACAAATTCAGCTTCCTGTTTTGGAAACTGAGCAGCAGTCTCTTCCTCACCTACTGGAGCTCAGCCTTGATTTGCTGGTATCAACAGTTTGGATCTCCATCAAAGTCAAGGCAACAGAAACAGTGACCTCTGGGGAGACTGCCACAGTTGGCAGCTGACAAAATAAACAGCAGCGGGTTGGCAGAGGCTGGCCCGAAGAGCATTACTCTGCCTTTTGTCTTCTAGAGAATTATTTACCACAAGACACCTGGTAGGTAAGACCTAGGATATTGTAAAACAGGTTTTCCCAGCCGGTGTTAAGCCAGAGGCATTTGGGGCTGGGTTTTACCATCAGGTGTTCCCTAGGGACTTGCAGTTCATTGACCATTGATATTTTCAGCTGTGGCTTAGGCTGGAGACCATGCTTAATCTATGGTGTCTAAACTGTGTTATCTTGCCTAGTGCTCATCACAGTGGAGAGTGGTCTCTGGCAATAATGTATGTCTTTCAGCAGGTTTTAACCACATAATCTCTCTCCTGTATCTCGCCTGAGATTAAAGTTTCAGAAGAGCATACAGCTAGGGTGATAAAGTTTATCTGTTAAACCAATAAACACACAGCAAATCAGGAAATGTGTCTCTCTGGTCCATGCTGTAGTCTGTCTTGCCCAATGACAATGACCATGTTCTCACCATGACATAGTCCTTTTGTGTCTTGGTCACGTGATGTTTATTCAAAGTTGTCTGAGTTACCTTAGCTGCTGTGTTTCAGAATGAAATGTAAAGTATTGGGCCTTACTGAGAACATCTGAGTCTCTGCTCACAGAAGCACATGGCTAAGAAGGGAACTTGAGATTTGGTAATGAAAACAGCCCAGGAGCCACACTAACCCACCCTGAGGTCAGTCCCCTGCTACAGTTTTACCTTCACTGCCCATATGACCTTATACGCTCATCCTATCTAACTTTCAAGTCCTCCATTCCGAATGTGAATAACAAGCTTTGTGGGTAGCCCACAAACTTGCCAAACATGGACCTAGGTTATAGATGTAAAACTGCTTTGTTGACTACATGTCTCAGTAACCACACAAAACTATGAATCTTTTCTAATTGCACAATTAATCACAGATTCAAAGATCAAAAATACATAAGGATTATTCCCTTTTTTCCTCCCTCCCTTCCCCCCTCTACTTTTTTCATTTTGTTTTGCTTTTTCAAGACAGTGTTTCTCTGTGTAGACTGTCCTAGAACGCACTCAGTAGATCAGGCTGGCCTCAAACTCAGAAATCCGCCTGTCTCTGTCTACCCACTGCTGGGATTCAAAGTGTGTGTCACCACCACACAGTTAAGAATTTTTTTTATCAATTTTCTACATCAATCTTAGCTTCCAGAAGTAACCACATTTGATAATTTAGGGTTTATGCATTTTATGAGCATGTGTGTGCTTGCAAATGTGTCTGTAAAATAAGAAAGCTTATACTGCTAACCCGAAGAATTACGCAGCAACTTTGTGTTGAGGAGAATTGTAGTATACTGATGTGGTGAGATTATATTGTGTAGAAAGAGTTGCAGATTGAAGAGTTTTTGCATCCCAATAAACCACTCCACCAGCGCAATAATTCAAATCAGACCCAATCAAACCGAATTAGAAAAAGCCCAGGTTTAATGGATGCCAGTGCTCCCAGGTGGCCTTCTAGGCCCTCAGAGAGGAGCTGGGGAAGGAAGACTGGATAACCATGTGTTTGTTCTCTGGGGGGGGGGGGCAGATTAAATACCCTGTGGGAGTGGTCTTAAGCATCTCTGAGGAGAGGTCACTGTTTGGTAGGCTTTCTCGGAGGTGGAGTCTGGGCTGAGCAGCTTCAAGGGGAGGGGGGTCCAAGATGGAACTTTCCACCCAAACATTCCAGACTTTTTAGATATATGGATGCCAGGAGCTGAGATGAAGCCTTAACCCAAACATTCCAGACTCTTTGGGTATAGGTGTACCAGTGGCTGGGGTGACACTTCCAACCAAACACAGATCAGCATTTAAAAGGTGGTAGTGTGATACTGATATAAGGCTCTCTCTGAGAAGCACATGTTACAAAGGAATGAGGTATTTTATCTCATAGTTTTCTTCCATTATAATGTTTTTATCCTAATATATTTTCCAAAACTTTTTGAATTCTAAAAGAAAATGTGAAACACAAGCCAAACAATGGAGAAAATGTAATAGGAATGAATCTGAAAGCTGAAACAAAGGAGGAAAAGTAAAACTAGAAATGGCATGATTTCAAAAACACATCTCTTAGGGAAGGGAAAAGCTGACTGCGTAGTTTGTCCTGTCGAGTTGCCATCCACAACAGGATATCCATCCCTAATGACAAGTTCTGTTTAATGGATAAAAGGGCAAGCAGATGCTGACACAGAACGTGCCAGGGGAGGAAAGAGGGCTAAATCTAATGAACGCTTAATTGGTTTATAGTTTAGAGATCCCACATGTTTAAAAATACAGGAGGTAGCCATAAATTTGGGGGACGGGCAGAAACAACAAGCTAATGAAAGGCCAGTGTTCCTGAAAGATCTTCCACTGTCGAGGAGCAGGATTCTGCCTGTAGCTGCTATTACAGTGTTCCCTTCCTGCCCATCAACAATCCAGCCTGCCTATGGACAATACGCACTTTCCCTGCTTCAATCACCAATAATGCCACCAAGTTCAATCCTCTCAGTTTCTACTTGGGAGACAACTGGATTTGCCTCTACCACCTTTACTTCGGTGTACGTGTGAACACATATGTACACACACGCAAATATAATGCACACACACAAATGTATGCATACACACAAATGTACACATACATGCACACGTGCGCACACACAAACACATGCACACACAATGCACACATACACAATTGCACGCATGTGCACACACGTGCACATACACACACACATATAAATATATGCTAATAGGCTGTAAACCAAATCTGAGTTCTAAGATCCTGCACAATTTGTCCCCTCCTTGATTTCCCAGGTGTCTTTATAACATCGGCAGTGCTAAGTCCCTCCCACCTCAGCCTTCCACACACTGCCACCTGACTGCAAGTATCTGCTCACCTGCTACTTACACTCCAGCTTCTCACAGGTTCTCCCAAACCCCTAACTCCCCTGCTCTAAACCAGATCATGGTTATATATATTTTTTAAATTATTTGGATGACATAGCTTTTATCTTTTTTGAAGATGTATGAGAACTAGATGTGTGAGGGGGGATCATAATATTATTCTGTCTCTCTTAGTTAAAAGTTTTATTTTTGTTTTATATGTATTGGTCTTTTGCCTGCATTCATGTATGTACAGCACAGTGGTACAAGGTCTAAAGAGGTCAGAAGGTGGCATCAGAGTCCTAGAATTGAAGTTACAGGTGGTTATGAGCCAATATATAGGTGCTGGAAACTGAAGCTGGGTCCCCTACAAGAGATTCAAAAGCTCTTAAGCACTGAGTGATCACTTCAGCCCTCAACTTCTTTTTGGTGTGTGCAGTTTAAATTCATCGTTGTGGATAGTTTTGAAAGTTTCCTTTGATCTTAAAAACACAGCATAGACTGGCAAATCTTTTTTGTTTGTTTTGTTTTGTTTGAGGTCTGGAATTTGGGGTGGCCTCAAATCCAGAGACCTCCTTACTTCTGCCTCCTGAGTGCTAGGGTTAAAGGTGTGTGCTACCACACACAGTCTTTGACCTTAAAAGCAAAAAATATCATTGCCTACAATTTTCCTTTTCATGATTAATTTTTATACAGAAACTATATCCGAGTCATAAATTTTATTTGAAGTAAGCCTGACTAGAAAGTGTGCTCTCCACTATAGCACAAGGCAAGCTATAATGTCATGCGTGTTAGAATACTAATACTTTGTCTTTGCAAACAACAACAAAATCCCAACCTTGAAATTAATGTCAGATAATGTAACAGAAAGATGCGTTCAATTGTTCCTTCACCAATGCCTCTTATTTGACACAAACCTAGAATAAAGATATAACACTTTAACCTAGATTGTCATTTTGGGTAAATTATTTTCCTTCAGCTTTTTTTTAACAATTAATAAAAGAAAAAGGCTAAACATTATGTTACAATTTCAGATCTAAAAGTCTCACAATTTGGAAGAAAGCAAGCAGTCATAAAACATACTAACGTGTATTTTTTATATGAAGCAAGAATTCAAAATAATTTTTTTCCTGTTCATTTGTAAGATCACATCCCATTAGTGTTGGCCATGCCAGAGGCATCTACAAAGCTAAGGGCAGGGACCACTCTACCTCCTTCCATAGAGCAGAGAAGATCAGTCATCTCCATCTCCTTTCTATTAACGTACTTGTGCAGCAGGCTATAGAACGGTTTTTCGGGATTAAAAGTGTACAGCCCCGAGATTTCCTCCCAGGCTTTACTGCTTGGGGTGTAGCAATCCTTCGGATTCCTGCATTCAAAGAAACACTTAACATTCTCATTTGCCAACTGGGTCGCATGCTCTGTAGCTTGACTTTGAAGAATCTGCTCCTCCTTCTGAGAATATATTTCCCAGAATTTTAGGTGCAGAAAACTAATTGGAGAACAGCATCGGATGATAGACGTCACAACCAGAAATACGATGATGATGACCGCTATTAGAATCCAGCCTATCACCTACAGAAAACACAACAGGATAGCAATTTAGTCACCTTTGACATTAGAAAAATTAAAAAGCCTGGGATAAAGTCTAAACTAGTCACTAGCTCCCAAGTCGTGTCTTAAGCTCTT
>NW_026067910.1:5202734-5204976 GCF_014885135.2 Alexandromys fortis | reverse complement strand
CCCCCCCCCCCCCCCCCCGCCAAGTACGTCAACTCAGCTAGAGTCCAAATCATGTCAAGTGCCCAAGAGGGAGATGACACGTCACTCTCCTAGAACTGAAAACACGGGGATTCTGTGGATCCAGAGAAAGGAGCATCTGTCCTAAAGAGCCCCAGGCCTTCCTATGTCCGTGGGTAGTGTGGGTGGTGGGTTTGGGCCTGGCAAGACGGGTTCTATTGTTAAAAAAAAAAATGCTTCTAGTTTCTTTCGGATTGTGCAACTTCTCCTGGCTTGAGTATTTGCTGCACAGTGGGAGGGAACACTAAAGAACTAGGCAGAAGGTACCAGTCCAGGTGCGCTATTCTGGCTCCTACAGCGCCAGCTCCTCCTGGATGACTGCCTCCTCTCCCTTTCCCCGCTATTTAAATATTCAGTTGCTGGTCTTCAGAGAAAGCTACCAACTTCTTCCTCTCCTCTTCGCGTGTCCCCACCGCGCCCAGAGTCTGACCTGAGACTGAGCCTTGAGCTGATTCAGGATGTCCTGCATCTCCTCCTTCTGTTTGTTGCAGGGAACCTTCGGTAGTTTGATAGCGCAGCTGCTGTTGAGGTTTCCGCACAGATACTTCGCCATGCCCGCGCTCCCGCTGACAGCACACTTGTAGAAGGAGCCCCCTAGCAGCGCCACCGCCACCCAGGTGAGGGGCGCGAGCACGGCGGCCAGGTTGATCTGCAAGCATGTCAATGCGCTGTGCGACCCGGAGCTGGAACTCGTGCTCCAGGAGCAGCAGCCGGTGAGCAGGCGCCAGGTGCGCGTGTTCAGCGCGTAGCCCATGAGAAAGAGTGCAAGCGCGGGCACCAACAGGAACACCAGGCCATATGGCAGGTTCCAGGTAGCGTTGCAGGGACACTGAAACACCACCTGGGAGAAGATCTTCTCCCCACCCACCGTCAACAGGGTCACCAAGCCATAGCCCAGGGTGCTGCGGTGCTTGCTCTGCAGCAGTTCCAGCACTGCCTTGAACTTCTCCATGGATTCTGTTCACCCTGGGCACCCTGCTGGGTCCAGAAGCTTCAGTTCTGCTCTGTGAGTCGGGAGGGTTGAGTGAACCGGGTCTGGGACTTTACACTCTGCTTTGAAGCAACTGTATAGAAAGGGAAGAGGGCTTCTCAGCCCTCCCAGGGTTTCACTTTCCTTTTCAACCAAAGTAGCTCTGACATGGGCCCATGAATATGCCCCCAGATCCTTGACTTCCTGGGACCCCACTCCACATCCAAAGATTGAAGGGAGCAGAGGAAGCCCTGAGTGAGAGTTGTGAATGACTGTATGTTGACATGTGCAGCCTGTTGAGGACTCCTATACCAATTGATCTATTGTAAATTGGCAAAGCCATTATCCATACTTGTCAGGGTTAAGAGTATTGGCAAGGCTTTCTTTCTGAGTCTTAGTATGCGTGTTTATAAACATTTGATCTTAGAGTGCAAGACTAGTAACTGCAGCTTTCTCCTGGAAGTTTATAGGCTGTGAAAGTTGACCTACAGAGGTGACTTTCCTGTCTAACCCCTCACCCTAATATACAAGCTAAGATTTGGGGAGACCCCCACCTGATCTCAGCTGCATCCCATGGCTGTCTCTTGCCTGTCCTTTATTTATTTATCTCTCGGCCTCTAGCCAGTCTTCCAGGATCCAAGGTACAAAGGACAGAGCAGAAGGCCCTGGTCACACTGTTCCATCAGTTCTGGAACTCTACCAGAGCAACTCTGTTTGCTCCAAACCAACATGACTTCTTACAATGTAGCCAGCTGATCAAAATAAGAAAGCTGATCAAAATAAAAGGGTTGAATTCCCTCTTATTGTTGCAATCCTAATTCCTAAACTAACAACCGATGGCAAAAAATCATGCCATTTACAGGAAGCAGAGACAAACTTATTCATTTTCCTTCAAAAGCTGAACGATAGAAAAACTGCAAATGAAGTAAAGTTCTAATTCTTCTGTATGATGCTCCCTCTCCAGTATGGGGGTGCTAGGTTAGTTTTTGCTGACCCCCCCGCACACTTTCTCTCTCCAGGATCCCCAAAGGCTGAATGTACTGTTAATTAACTCTTTAGTATAATGGATATCTTTCACAGGTATGCCACAACAGTATCTGTACCTCCAGGGATGTCAAATGATTGCTTCATGACCACAGACCATCAGCACAGGGGAGGGTGTATGGCTACTCAAAAAACACCGAGAGACTGGAGTTGGTGGTGCTAATACAGCAC
>NW_026067910.1:5190521-5202623 GCF_014885135.2 Alexandromys fortis | reverse complement strand
CCCCTCCAGTACTGGGGTGCTAGGTTAGTTTTTGCTGACCCCACACACACACACACTTTCACTCTCCAATATCCCCAAAGGCTGAATGTACTGTTAATTAACTCTTTAGTATAATGGATATCTTTCACAGGTATGCCACAACAGTATCTGTACCTCCAGGGATGTCAAATGATTGCTTCATGACCACAGACCATCAGCACAGGGGAGGGTGTATGGCTACTGAAAAAACACAGAGAGACTGGAGTTGGTGGTGCTAATCATAGCACTGGGGAGGCAGAGGCAGGTAGATATCTGTGAGTTCAAAGCCAGCCTGGTCTATAGAGGCAGGTGGATCTCTGTAAATTCAAAGCCAAACTAGACTATATCTGGAGTTCCAGAGCAACCAGGGCTTCACAAAAGCAAACAACAGCAACAATGAAAACCAAAACAGAACTCCAGTTAAAGTAAAGACTAACCAGGAGTTCGGTGAACCCCCCACATCTAGCATGTCTTCACTCTTCACATGACAGTTCTTCTGATATTAACTGGAATCAAGACTGTGGCACTGACCCTACTATTTCACAGCTCCCAAATGCAGTGAAGGATACTAGAAAGAACACCACATTGAACCTGGGTGCTCGGTCTCTGTGTTACTGCTCTCTAAAACTCAGCGTCTTCAAATAGGGGAAGAAGTGGCCGGTTCATGATTACTGTGATAAGCTGACCAGCATACGAGAAAACTGCATTTGGGCATGCGGCTGAAAGAGCCATCAGTCTGACAGGTTACATCTTACACTACAACTCTAAGAACATCCAGCAATTACTGCCATTGCATATTATTTAAAGCTCCATGTGTGTGCTCAGTTATAGACCAAGGGATGTGTGCAGGCTCTTGATAACCATGCATTACCCTAAATAACTAATGGGCTACTTAGCTGACCACAAGGAGGGCATCCACATAGAGTCTGAGCAGAGAACTCACAAAAAAAACGGCTGCTCTTGGTGCCCATACTGGGTTGGCTTTACTTCATTTGATAAGTATTAATAGATTATATATACTAAAGAGAATTTTTGAAATGGGCCAGGAAACATTCTTTTCTTAGTTTACTTGTCTTCTTAACTATACATACCCACTACCACCAGGTACTCTAACATAGCGCTGAAACTCAAGGGTGCTATAAGAAGAAGCCTCACTAAGACTCTGAATGTTTGAGGGTAATCAAGTCAATGGTGATCCTTGTCTCTCTAGTCCTCTGTCTTCTTCCCATGAATCTTGGTTAACTTTCTTCTCATTGCTAGATGGGTCTTCATCTTTATCCCAATCATGTTTTGTTCTCATCCACATTTTCCATACTTCATCAAGAAAAAAAAAACCTGGCTAGGTTCACAATCTTTGTTCTTTATTCAAGTTTTCCTTAATTGAAACCTAACAACCACAGTTTTCCAGTCTCTGACTGAAGCTTATTCTTACATTTCCACCATCCAAGTACTAACCAAGGCAAACCCAACACACCTGAAATCAGACAAGATCCCCCACCCAACCATATTTCTCATGCAGAGAAGGGTCAGCCTTTTCCTGGATACTATCTATTAATGGCCAAACCTGAGACTTCCTACCTCTCTATAATGGTTTATCCTCTACCAAAGCTCAAAGCCACCCAGAATATCCCCTCTCCTACCTCAACTCTACACTCTATCATCTGTTCTCGTTATTTTGTTTATTCAGTTTTAATGGAGGTGACAAGCAACTTGCTGTTCTCTGACACTTGTCATTCAAGGGTTCAATTTCAGTTTTTCTTTCCCACATAAATCTGCCTGCTTTTTTTGCCAACTAAATTAACTCATTAACTCATTTGTCAGTCATTCATTAAAATGATTAATAAGCATGCTGGCTATGCTGGGTTCCTATAGGAAGTGGTTGATACTGTTAGATAGAACACAAAATCGAAATGTGGTTCTAACGATTATATGGAGGGAGAAAAAAATGGGATGACCAGAAATGTTCTGAAAGTCCTGTGAGGAGATAACCATTAATAAATGCTCATTGAATGCAATTGAGCTTGGCTGTAAAGAAGACCAGAATAATGGACTGAATGTTAAAGGTGAGAACCAAGGTGGCATTTTGAGAACAAAGGTGCAGGTGGAAGGGCAGGTTCAGGGCTTCATAGACCAGAACATTCACTTGAACTTCTGCTCAGAAACAGCCTGAGTTATAACAACACAGTGTTGGATCAGTCTCTGAACACCATTCCCACCCTGGCCCCACTTCTGCCCCCACTTCTGCTCACCAGATTTGCTTCCTCTATATTCACACATCACAATCTCCCAGGCAAAGTTCTACAGCTTTGGGGGGGGGGGTTCTGGTTCTGCCAGAACTTTCTCCCAGAACACCTCTGGCTCTGTGAGTGGTTTTAATTCTGGGTCTTTTGAGTGTAATCCAGTCCTCTAGAGCCAGCAGCATTCTAGAGACTACTGCTCAAAAATTAAACTAAGAGTGAAAGTAGACTCACATAAAATAGGATTGTGGAAAAATCTGTGATCTGAACAGTCTTCTCATAAACAAACAGAAGATTCTTGTCTTCTTGTGTTCACACACCACAAAACCAATGATGGTGTGTCTGACTTTATTTGTGTATTTTGTTTCTCAACTCTCATGAGTAATATCAGGAATGAGTTTCAAATCACCAGCATTTCCGGGTAAAGAAAGCAACAGAAACTTAAAGGAAACCACAGACTATGAATCTGAAAGCCTTTTGCATCTGTCTTGCAGGAAGCTGCTTCTCACTGCAGTCCACTAGCCTTAAGAGAGAGCTCAGGACATTCCCAAAGATGATTTTTGATATATTTGCTATGAAACCCCTAATGTTAAAGAGAATGTCTTTATCCAAATTAATGAGCTTGGGTTCATTTAATATGTATGAAAATATGGAACATATCTGAAGATTATTGAGATGGAGGTATAATTCATCTACTTAAAGTGTATACACCCACATTTTACTATGTTCCCAAAATTGAACATTCCATTACCACCATCGACATAAAGCATTTTCGTCACATAAAAGAGTTCAATGCCACTGGACAGTCATTCCCATTTCTCGCCTCTCTCGAACTTATCCACATTCCCAGGGCCTCTTGACAAGCATTTATCCATTTTCTTTCTCCATTGCCTATTCTGAATGTTTTCCATCTTTCTGTCTTTAGTTGTGTATGGTTTGTCCAGCATCTCTCTGTCATCCGACCCTCTGGGGTTCACTCTTTATTCTTCTAAGGCATCAAAAGCAACACAGTGCACCCCTTTCTGCCTTGATAACTTTGGGAATAAACCTTCCTCTGCCTGGAATTTTCTCTCTATTGCTTCATTCTCATACCTCAAGTGTCAGATCCTCAAAAGGAGTTCTTCTGTGTCGGAAAGGTCAGGCTATACAGTGTAACAACAACAACACCCAACCTTTGTGGCTTCGTGCATCTATTTCTCATTTCTAATACTTCAACTCTGTGGTCCCTGACTTCCACACGACCTTGAAATTTAGCATTTCTATTGCTTCCCCAAGCTCTAAATTAATCAAGGTTCCCCCAATATCCTGGTTTTCTTTGTTTGTTTGTTTGTTTGTTTCAGTTTGACACAAACAAGGGTTAACTGGAAAGAGAAACCGTAACTGAGCAAGTGCCTCCATCAGATTGCTTGTATACAAATCCATAAAGCTGAGCAAGCCATGGGAGCAAAGGAGTGAGCAGCACCCTCCATGGGCTCTGATTCAGTTCCTGCCTCCAGGCTCCTGCCTTAAGTTCCTGGTCTGACTTCTGTCAGTGAAAGAGTATAACCTGAGAATAAACCTTTCCCTTCCTGAGCTGCTTTTGCTCATGCTGCTTTATCACACAGTAGAAACTGTAAGGACATCCACAGAATGTAACCAATAGTAGGGGTTGTTGTTTAGTTGAGGACTTGGTTTCAAATATATTTTTGCTGTAATTAATTGCCAGCCCCTCCTCCAACTAAATTAATTACTTCATTAACCAATTCAAAAATAGTACGAATATAAGCTTATTAGATTGGCTTTCAGGAGGCTGATTGATGCCACAATGGCCAGCTGTAGAGTGGTAAGGCAGGGAAACTAGGTGTTACTCGGTTGGAGATGTCTGAAAGAGAGATTAAAAATGCAGCTCAGCCTGGAGCCAAAGGCCTAAGAGTACCCGCCTCCAAGGAGTTGTTGTGTAAGCCTGTTTTCCCCGATACAAGTGTTGCAGCTCTGAGGGGAAAGGCCTCCCCAATGGAAGTGTTATAGCTCTGAGGAGAGAAGTAAGTGGTCCATGTCTAAGGGAAAAGTGGAGGAAGCCATGTTGTCATCCCTGGGAAATGCACTTAAATGTTCTGCAAATGGAGCTCCTTAGATGGCAAGGTCCTTTGGAGAGTCCCATCTATTTGGCAAGGACCTGTGGAAACAATACTGCAGACCCCTGAGCTCATGGGCTTTAGGCCTCTCTACTTTTTACTGTGCTTATTCTTGTGGTGACTCTTAGTTTTGCTTTGCTATTCTCGATTGTGCCTGAGTTTATAGGGAACAAAAGCTTTTATAGAAAAATGAAATTTCTCTGATCTGTTACAGAAACTGGGCTTTCTGGTCACCCCTGCCTGCCTTTGCAGACATCCTGAGTAAGCAAAAGGCACTCACTAGGGTTAATAATTATTGCTTATTCAATTCCAAAAGGAGATGTATATACTCCAAAAACTTAAGTACTTGGAAAACGGTTTCTTAAAAGATAAAATTAAAAACTTATAGGAATAGATAAGGAAATTATATAGGACATGAAAGGTCAGAAATTTCTCTGGCACCAGGACATGAAAACTCAGATATTTTTCCAATGTCAAAATATCAATAAAGGAATCTAAAACTTCTAGTTCCCTTATAAGAAAAAAAAACATGTATAAATTGCCAGGAATAATTGCCCAACAGTTAAAGAGTTAGGTATTTTCAGCAATGTAGGAGGATACAAGATTAACTCAAAAAAAAAAAAAAACAGTAGCCCTTCTGTACACAGATGATAAAAAAGGCTGGAGAAGAAATCAGAGAAACAACACCCTTCACAATAGCCACAAATAGCGTAAAATATCTCAGAGTAACTCTAACTCTTCCCCAGGTGTCTCTGTTAAGCATTCTTTGCTTTCTTACTCTCTTTGTGCTCATGCGACTGATGACCAGTCAGGGACTTCTCTGGAGCTCACAGTCTGTGATTTATACTAAATAATTATTTTTAATTTGAGTATGTCTTTATCTTTCAGTGTTTAACACTAAAATCAGATTCAAGCTGGCCATGTGGCTACAAGTATGCCATGACACCTACTGGCAGGTAACAGTTATTGCACCTACTCCAGCTCTAACTCAACTACAGGTAAGATTTATAATTTAAAAGGGCAAGATGATAGACAATTTAACAATCTAAGAATTCAATAGCTTTTTTACTTATACCGTGTATAGTATTATGCAAGGTTTATATGATTTCCTTCCTAAATCCCTCTGTTTGATTCTGGGAATTAGCTTTGTCCATATTTTCTCCTTAAAAACATGGTTCGATAATAGGGCCAAGAATGAGGCACTTTTTGAAATTATACAGTCTTTGCAGACTGATAATCACCAAATAAAAGTGAAATTCAGAACTCTGGAGAAGGATACAACCAATTTGACAAAACCAAATCAATGACAGAGGTTGCTGAGACATTGTCTGAGAGAATTAGTACTGTTGAATGTATTAATCAGACTCTGTTGAATTTTTATGATAGATTGACTGGTAGAATGCCTCTCCAGGAAGGTAATATGCATGCTATAAAAATTATGTTCAAGGATGAGACATTATCTTTACTGTAGAGACTTCACACCTTGGAATCCTCAATGAGGGTATTAGAACAGAACACTGGACAGGAGATCCAGAATTTACAAAGGGTAGTGTTAAAAAGATTTAAAAATATTGAGAAATTTATTGAATTTAATGACCAGTGACAAAAGGTACAAAGACAAAATGTAGCCTCATCAGTATGTACCAAACTCCGGGATAGCTTACCCAGAGTTCTACCTGCCTTCATGGTGATATCATCAGAAAGAGCATCTGGCACCAAATACCCTAAGGTAATCAAAGAATATACATGAAAACCCATATATATGACTGATTTAAAGGAAATTAAACAAGCAATTGTGTTTTATGGAATACATTCATCCTTTGTTAGGGAAATGGTCAAAATGTGTGGCCTTAAGCAACAAGGCAATGCCACAAGATTGGATTCAGTTAATTTCAGCAGTCCTAGAAAATGGACCACAGCTGCTTTGGAAGTACTAGACAGTAATCTTGAAACTCAACCATCACTTTACTTTTACAGGATCCCATAAAAAGAATATCATCCCCATGATAGCTGGAAGCAATTCTAGAAGACAACATCCCCTCTCCCAACAAAGTTTATCCTCAGGGTTGGGGACACTATTTAGGGGTTGTTGATTATTATTACTTGTGTAAGGTAGAGGGCTGAAGTGGAAACTATGTAGACTCAAAAAAAAAGAGAGAAAAATTGAATGGGATAATAGATAATTTAGTTGAACTTATTCACATTACTAATAAGAGTGGGTAATAGAGTGTGAGCTATTATTTATGGATAATTTACATGGGTATAGTTTTGTATATTGATACAAGTTCAAATTATATTTGTTATTTCTGATTACAATATTTGTAAAGCTATGCAAAGTTATTCTGCCAGATTGTATACATGCATGTTTCTACCTCTGTTTAGGACATTTTGTATATTGATACAACTTTTAGGATATATTTTCATATTGCATTGTATATTATTCTTACCTCTGATCAAAATACTTATATATTGTTCACATTTTGAGGTCACTGTCCTCATTTGTTGCACATTTGTTTACAGATTATTTAATATTCTGACATAAAGTCTTAGTCTTTAAGTTATATAGGTATTAAATTTTATAGGTCAATAGTTTTTCATGTTTGTTATACATAAGTCAGATTAATTAGGTTCTTTAGATACATAGAGATTGTATTCTGCTTACATAGGTAATCTTCAACCACTTTAAGGATCTGTAGAATGTGGCATTTAAATAACTTAGGGTTCTGTTGACATGAGACATGATTGCTGCTGGTAGCACCAATATATTCCCAAGAGAATATTGAACACCAAAGGCACTCCACTCAGAGTTTGTTTTCTTTGTGGCACAATTGGCCTTTGGGAAAGTACAGGCTTTCAAAATATGACATAATGATTCTCTGGATTCGCTCAGTGTCTGTTGTTATGTCCCCCTTTTCATTTCTGATTTTGTTAATTTGGATATTCTCTCTCTTCCTATGGATAAAAAGATTTGTTTATTTTTGTTGATTTTCTCAAAGAACCAACTCTTTGTATCATTGATTCCTTTGTTTTCTTTCTTTTAATTTTGTTAATTTCAGCTCTCAATTTGATTATTTCATACCATCTAGTCCTTCTGGGTAAGTTTTGTTGTTGTTGTTGTTGTTGTTCTAGAGTTTTCAGGTGTTCTGTTAACTCACTAGTGTGGGATCTTTCCAGCTTTGTAGAAGTTAGCTCAATTCAGGAAATAAACAGGCTAGCTAAAAGATAAAACAATTATATTTTTATTCATTATAAGGTGAAAACTCACAAAACAGGAATGAGACGTCAAAGCCATTTTTCTCTGGGTCCCAGAAAACCACACCCTATCCTGGTACCACCTCTTAAAAATAACTGGTTGGCAAAGATTCCCCATACCCCTCTTTTGTCTAAATAAGAGCGATCCAAACCCAATACAAAACTATATACAACAAGAACAGATAACAAGTATAAAATTACAACCAACAGAAACAATATTAAGCATGGGACACATGATGAATGTTTTAATAGACATTTTATTCCAAAGAATCTAAGTCTTACATCAGAAATAGGCTTGGCTAAACCATAAGAGGATGCTAACTATGACTATCTCCAATAACCCTACTGAAAGCCTGAGAAGGGAGACAATATTACTTGAGTCAGCAGAAAGTGCAATAAAGCAGCTTCCAAAGCAAGTAGTATAAGACAGAGACAATTGGCTACCTGAGCAATCACTCAAAGTCTCATTTGCAATGTTGAAGCAACCAACTTTGGCTAAGGCCTAGCATAACTAAATGACAGACCATTTTTAGAGGCAGGAAATTTTTCAGAATGTCTTACCCCATCTTGGCAAAATTTGATAGTCCTTTTTTCTTGTGTCCTGCTTATCCAGTCTGGATACCATGTACTTTGTCAGTGGTTAAGGCATGGGCAGTTCCAGGTACTCCACAAAATTGTAAAACTTAAAGGAAATGGACAACTTTCTGGATAAATATCAGTTACCAAAATTAAATCAAGATCAGATAAGCAGACTAAATAGACCTAAAGCTGCTAAAGAAATAGAAACAGTCATCAAAAGTCTCCCAACCAAAAAAAAAAAAAAATCCAGGGCCAGATGGTTTCAGCTCACAACTCTAGAAGATTTTCAAAGAACTAATACCAATACTCTGCAAATTGTTCCACACAATAGAAACAGAAGAAATAATGTCAAACTCTTTTTATGAGGCTACAATTTCCCTGATACCCAAACCACACAAAGACATTACTAAGAAAGAGAATTGCAGACCAATCTCACTCATGAACACTGATGCAAAAATACTCAATAAAATGCTGGCAAACCGAATCCAAGAACATATCAGAAAAATCATCCACCTTGATCAAGTTGGCTTTATCCCAGAGATGCAGGGATGGTTCAACATATGAAAATCTGTCAATGTAATCCACTATATAAAGAAACTGAAAAAAAAAATAAACACATGATCATTTCATTAGATGTTCAAAAAGCCTTTGACAAAATACAACACCCCTTTATGATAAATGTCTTGGAGAGAGCAGGGATACAAAGAACATAGTATTACCTAAACATAGTAAAGGCAATATATAGCAAGCCAACAGCCAAGATCAAACTAAATGGAGAGAAACTCAAAGTGGTCCCACTGAAATCAGGAACAAGACAAGGTTGTCCACTCTCTCCATATCTATTCAATATAGTACTTGAGTTTCTAGTTAGAGCAATAAGACAACAAAGGGACATCAAGGGTCACAAATCAGAAAAGAAGAAGTCAAACTCTCACTATTTGTTGATCATATGATAGTTTACATAAGTGACCCCAAAAATTCTACCATGGAACTTTTACAACTCATAAACACCTTCATTAATGTAACAAGATACAAGATTAACTTAAAAAAACAGTATCCCTCCTTTCTACAGAGGATAAACGGGTTTAGAAAGAAATCAGAAACATCACCCTTCACAATAGCCACAAATACCATAAAATATCTTGGAGGAATATTAACTAAACAAGTGGAAGATTTGTATGACAAGAACTTTAAATCTTTGAAGAAAGGAATTGAAGAAGACACCAGAAAATGAAAAGATCTCTCATGCTCTTGTTTAGGTAAAATTAACATAGTAAAAATAGCAGTCTTACCAAAAGCAATCTATAGATTTAATGCAATGCCCATCAAAATCCCAGCAAAATTATTCATAGACCTTGAAAGAACAATACTCAACTTTATATGGAAAACAAAAAAACCTAGGATTGCCTAAGCAATTCTGTACAACAATGGAACTTCTGCAGGAATCACAATCCCTGACTTCAAATGCTACTACAGAGCTACAGTACTGAAAACAGCCTGGTATTGGCACAAAAACAGACAGGAGGACCAATGGAACTGAATTGAAAACCCAGATATCAATCCACAAACCTGAGTTTTGACAAAAAAGCAAAATAATAATAATAATTAATAAAATGAAAAAAAAGAAAGCATCTTCAACAAATGGCGCTGGCATAACTGGATATCAACTTGTAGAAGAACGAAAATAGATCTGTATCTATTGTCATGTACAAAACTCAAGTCCAAATGGATTAAAGACCTCAACATAAAACCAACCATACTGAACCTCAGAGAAGGAAAGTGGGAAGTACACTTGAACACATTGGCACAGGAGATCACTTCCTAAATATAATCCCAGTAGCACAGACACTGAGGGAAACAATTTGATAAGTGGGACCTCCTGAAACTGAGAAGCTTCTGTACAGCAAAGGACACAGTAAACAAGACAAAACTAGAGCTTACAGAATGGGAAAAGATCTTCACCAACCCCACATTGGACAGCGGGCTGATCTCCAAAATATACAAAGAACTCAAGAAATTGGTCATCAAAAGAACAAATAATCCAATAAAAAATGGGGTACAAGCCTAAACAGAGAACTCTCAACAGAGGAATCTAAAATGGCTGAAAGACACTTAAGGAACTGTTCAACATTCTTAGCCATCACTGAAATGCAAATCAAAACAACTCTGAGATTCCATCTTACAACTGTAAGAACGGCCAAGATCAAAAACGGTGATGACAACTTATGCTGGAGAGGTTGTGGGGTAAAGGGAACACTTCTGCATTGCTGGTGGAGTGCAAACTAGTACAGAAGCTTTGGATATCTGTATGACAATTTCTCAGATAATTACTAAACAACATACCTCAAGACCCAGCAATACCACGTTTGTATATATATTAAAAGGATGTTCAATTGTACCACAAGGACATTTGCTCACCTATGTTCATAGCAGTATTATTTGTAATAGCCAGAACCTGGAAACAACCTAAAATATACCTTGACCAAAGAATGGATATGGAAAATGTGGTACATTTACACAATGGATTACTACACAGCAGAAAAAAATTAATGACATCCTGAAATTTGCGGACAAATGGATGGATCTAGAAAACATCATATTGAGTGAGGTAACCCAGACCCAGAAAGATAAATATCATATGTACTCACTCATAAGTGGCTTTTAGACATAAAGGGGAAAAAAAGCCTATAATTTACAATCCCAGAGAACCTAGACAACAAAGAGGACCCAAAGAGAGACATATGTGGATCTAATGTACATGGGAAGTAGAAAATGACAAGATCTCCTGCATAAATTAGGAGCATGAGACCCATGGGAAAGGGTATAAGGAGAGGGGAGAGGAAGGGACGGGAACAGAGAAAAATATATAGCTTAATAAAAACAATTAGAAAAAAAGAAATACATTTTAAGCAAAAAAAAAAAAAAAGACATACTACAAGTTTTATGCTTAAATTACAGGGCAAGAAAGAGAAAGCAAGGCGTTGACATTGCTTTCCAGTCAGAAACCCCCATATTTCCAGCCATCTTGTGGACAAGCTCCACAATACCCTACACTGGCACTTGGAGGATCTGCCCAGGCTAACGTCTACACTCTATGTCATCCCATGTACCTGCTTTCCAGGGCCACTGGCCCCTTAGACTCCCCATTCCTCTTCAACACCAGGCTTTTCTGCTTGCCTTACTGCTGCTGCGGATGGTGCCACACTGTTTTTCTCTTAGCAAACTACCCCTTTCCTTTAATACTCAGCCCAGCCTGCGCCTTCGCTCAGGTCCTCCTTGTACTCCCTGTCGGGAAAGCTTTGCTCTCGAGCCATTTACCAATGAATAACAGGTCATTAGCTATCACTGTAACCATTGTTACTCTTCCTTCTTCTTCCTTCCTGTGACTGGGCCCTCCCAGAACTCAGAACTCTTCTCAGTGGTACTTTCCCGCAGCAGCAGCAGTGGGGTCTTCCTGTCCAGAGCCCTCCTCTCACCCAGAAGGGCATGGATGACCTGCACACGCTTAGAGAGCCACAGCAGCCCTTTCGGCCCTGTCTTGGTCAGAAGTAAAAGAATTAAAATGAGCGCCTCTAAGGGGTGCAACACCATGTTAAAAACAGAGAGGGTTCTGGGTTTTCTGTTCTTCTCGTGTGGAGCTAGGGGGCGCTAATGTTAACATTTGATGTCCTCAGCTAATCAAGAATGTTTAGTAAGCAAAATATTGGACCTTTCGGTTTAATAAAAAAGATATCATTCAAATTTTTATGCTCATGGTTTATTTGAATATTTTGGTTACTTCCTAAGATTAGCCCCTAAGATTAGGAGGAGGAGGAGGAAGAGGAAGAGGAAGAGGAAGAGAAGAGAAGAGAAGAGAAGAGAAGAGAAGAGAAGAGAAGAGAAGAGAAGAGAAGAGAAGAGAA
>NW_026067910.1:5182555-5184089 GCF_014885135.2 Alexandromys fortis | reverse complement strand
AGGAGGAGGAGGAGGAGGAGGAGGAGGAGGAGGAGGAAGAAGAAGAAATCAGAAAAGACTATGAGGAATTAAACAAAATAAAATAAAATACCCAAACTTCCAAGAAGTGGAAAAAATTCAATGAAAAGTTTTTTTTTTTAAAAAAAAATAGCAAATCAAAACAAGACCGTGGCTTCAATTTTCCTCCTGTGTAATCCTATATTGTGGGAGCCTTGGCAGTTTGGATGCTCACCTTACTACACTTGGATGGAGGTGGGTGGTCCTTGGACTTCCCACAGGGCAGGGAACCCTAATTGCTCTTTGGGCTGATGAGGGAGGGGGACTTTATTGGGAGAGGGGGAGGGAAATGGGAGACAGTGGTGGGGAAGAGACAGAAATCTTTAATAAATAAATTAATTAATTAAAAAAAAACAGAGCAAGTGGCAGATGCTGGACTGTCTGCATAATGTAGTAGGTGTGAAAAATGGCTGGCCTGTTTGTATCTCCACGCCTTCCATTAAGAAGTCAGCCCAATCTTGTCTTCTTAGGAGCTGAGCAGATGCGCTTCCTATATAGTATTAGCCAATCAAAGCATCACACTTCAACAATGACTCCATTCACGTCAATCACTAGAAAACCATAAACATTTATGACTGAAGAGCAATAGCTAGAGAATAATAAGTAGCAAATTAAGATATGGGAACAGATTAAGACATCATTTTATGTTTATGAAGGTCAAAGGCCCTTTTTTGAAGTCTGAGTTTATGAGTCTCCGTTTGAATGCAAGCTAGAACGAGGGGAAAGAACCAGAAGTTTAATTTATGCTCATGATCTTTCACTTACATTTCCCATGGACTGCTGTGGCGTTCTAAACTCTGGCACATAGCAGCAGTTACTTCTCTTTGGGGAAATCCCCCTAGAGTATCTTTAAATAAAGATACAATCTACTTTGCCAGAAAGTTCAATGTTAGGGTGTACACCATTAAAAGTTTAAAACGTTGTAAGCATGATTTTATATTTTCCATGTAACTATATATCCTCAATATTTTAAATACATTGCATGATACTTTGTGCAGTCCAAATAATTAAAATTCAAGTATTGGAACTGACTTTGAGATTCATACCACAGCCTGCAGCCATTTCTGGGTGTGTGTCTCTGGGCCTGGCTTCCTATTTGTGACAAGAGGCTGTAGGTTGCAGTCCTTGAACCCTACCAGCACTTAGTAAGTTAGGGTTATTACCATTGTCACCCAGAGTGCTTAATCATGATACAAATCTAGACTGAGCAAATCTTTTCTGAATTTTAACCTATTTTTATAAAATAAACCTAGCATCTGAAGACCTTGTAAACTATTTTAAAAATCAAACTTATTTCGCAAAATTATCAAATAATCCTTTAGTCCCCACTTCTTCCTCTGGCCTCTAAATGAAATTTTTTTAATTTATTTATTTATTAAAAATTTCTGTCTCTTCCCCGCCACCGCCCCCCCATTTCCCTCCCTCTCCCCCAACCAAGTCCCCCCCCCCTCGTCAGCCCAAAGAGCAATCAGGGTTC
>NW_026067910.1:5172703-5174608 GCF_014885135.2 Alexandromys fortis | reverse complement strand
GTCAGCCCAAAGAGCAATCAGGGTTCCCTGCCCTTTGGGAAGTCCAAGGACCACCCACCTCCATCCAGGTCTAGTAAGGTGAGCATCCAAACTGCCTAGGCTCCCACAAAGCCAGTACATGCAGTAGGATCAAAAACCCATTGCCATTGTTCTTGAGTTCTCAGTAGTTCTCATGAATTTTTTAAAAATAAGAAGTGACTTCCCAGTCGTGAGTCTACGAAGATCCTCTCATCAGGTAGAATATAAGGTCCTTAAACCCCAGGATGACACAGAAATACCATTTAGCTGCAGAGAAAACAGCCAGTAATGTATGCGCAACTCCCTTCCTGCCACAGACCTTTTCAGGAAATTTGGGAACTCGCACAGGTGTGACTAGAAAGCCAGCCGTGCAACCAAGCCTGTCTGCCAGGCGTCTGCCCACTTCTCCACACCCACGGCACATTGACCTGTGTTCTCCAGGAGTCTGGGGCACCAGCTGGCCACGCTTTCGGGATTGCACAAGTCTGGAACCTCAGAGGTACTTGCCCAGGCAGCTCCTGATGTTTGGCAGCAGTGGGTGGTTTCCAACACCCCACACAGATGAAATGTTATTTTAGGTTGTGCTCTGGCATCTGGACATTCTCGTCCACTCAGCATCGTTCCACCTGTGGCAGCGTCGAGGCATCTGCTTGTGCCCATCTGTCTCTCACGTGCACGTTGTCATGGAGACGGAGTTTCAGGGCTTCAGGGCTTGCAGTGTGGCAAGCCTTGATCATGTTAAGTCAGCTCCAGGATCCATTTGGAGACTTTGTAGGGCCTCTCTGAGACTGATTAGCAACGTTTATGACAAGAAATTCAGCTCTTCATTGATTCAGCCCATCTAACAAAAATATGGACTTTAAACCAGTTCTGGAGGCTGCAAAGCTCAAGTTCCTGAAAGGAACTGGAAGCTTGGGACCAGTGTGAGGGTTCATATGTGGCTGTCTTTCCACTGTCAACTCTCATGGTAGAAGAGACAAGGGACTTGTCCAGAGTCTCTTGTATAAGACTCACTTCTACACAAGAGGACAGGTCCACCGTCATGGCTTTATCATCTGCCCAAAGCCCCATTCCCTAACCATCACACTGAGGATTCAGCTGCAACACGTGAATTTGGGCGCGAGACACATTCAGTTTATAGCAAGGTTGATGCTGAAGTCTTCTGGGACTATGCTCTTTGATAGTCCGTGCCCTCGGTCAGTTCTTCAGTCTATCATGTCAGCGGGCATTGTTTGAATAAAAAGTGTAACATAGGCCAGGCACTGTAAGAACTGCAGTCTCTTGTGAGAGGCAGAGGAATGGCCACTATTAAGATCTCTTTGTCAGCTGATGAGATGGCTCAGCAACTTGAGTCGGATGCCTAAGGAAGGGGAGCACAGGGTGGAAGAGGAAATTCAATACCTTCTACTTGTCCTCCCACCTACACCTGTCAGCCGCTGTGTGCTTGCACACATGCACATGCGCGCGCGCACACACACACACACAGAGAATTAATTATAAAGGAGATCTCTTTGAGTTTTCTACTTTTTTATTATTACTGAAAAAATTTCTGCTTCCTCCCCGCCTCCCATTTTCCTCCCTCTCCCTCCACTCCTCCCCCCCCCCATTCCTCTCTCCCTCCCTCTCCAGTCTGAAGAGCAGTCAGGGTTCTCTGCCCTGTGGGAAGTCCAAGGTCCTCCCCTCTTCCATCCAGGTCTGGGAAGGTGAGCATCCAAACAGGCTAGGCTCCCACTAAGCCAGTACATGCAGTAGGATCAAAACCCAGTGCCATTGTCCTTGGCTTCTCATCAGCCCTCATTGTCTGCCATGTTCAGAGAGTCCGGTTTTATCCCATGCTTTTTCAGTCCCAGTCCAGCTGGCCTTGGTGAGCTCCCAATAGATCAGCCC